>NC_079539.1:7187105-7225929 GCF_003711565.1 Takifugu flavidus | reverse complement strand
CCTAATACTAACCCTAACCCTAATGCTAACCTTAACCCTAACCCTAATGCTAACCTTAACCCTAACCCTAACCCAACTCCAACCCTAACTCCAACCCTAACCCTAACCCTAATGCTAATGCTAACCCTTATGCTAATGCTAACCTTGATGCTAATGCTAACCCTAACTCCAACCCTAATGCTAATGCTAACCCTAATGCTAATGCTAACCTTGATGCTAATGCTAACCTTGATGCTAATGCTAACCCTAACCCTAATACTAACCCTAATGCTAACCTTAACCCTAACCCTAACCCAACTCCAACCCTAACCCTAACCCTAACCCTAATACTAACCCTAATGCTAACCTTAACCCTAACCCTAACCCAACTCCAACCCTAACCCTAACCTAACCCTAACCCTAATGCTAACCCTAACCCTAACCCTAACCCTAACCCTAACCCAACCTCTCTCACTCATTCTCACACTCACTCACACACAGACACTCACACATGCACATTAGAGCTTTCAAAATATTACGTTAAAAAACATTACGTGCAACTATGCGCGCATGTGCGCTTATGTGCGCGCGTGTGCGCGTAAGTGCGCTTATGTACGCGTAAGTGCGCGCGCGTGCGCGTCGTAAGTGCGCTTATGTACGCGTAAGTGCGCGCGCGTGCGCGTAAGTGCGCTTATGTGCGCGCGTGTGCGCGTAAGTGCGCGTGTGTGCTTTAGGAACTCATTTACTTACACACTTACTCATTCTCACACTCACTCACACACAGACACACACACATGCATATAACCCTAACCCTAACTCAATCCCTAACCCTAACCCTAACTCAATCCCTAACCCTAACCCTAACTCCAACCCTAACCCTAACTCCAAACCTAACCCTAACCCTAACCCTCCTGGTTACTTCAGCAGGGAGGCTCAGGGAACCTTCTCCCAGCTGCCCCTCAGCTCAGGTGGAGCACTGAGGTGCAGCAGGGTGGGTGAGATGGCAGCAAAGATCCAGCTCATTTTGGGCTGTTTGAAGGTTCTCCAGCCTGACTGGGGGGCCCAGAAAAGGCTCCTGAGGTGGCCTTCACTGACTCCTTCAGGAGGCGAGTCCCTCCACACTGTCCATTGATTTACCCTTGTGACGGCCCACTAGGTGGCCTCACGTCTGGGTTTAATATTTGGGATATGGTGTCTTTGGCTGCGCGTGGTCTGGTGTTGTGCTTGGCCTGCAGATGGAGCTGTCGGGACCTGTTGGGAGGCCACCACTCCGGGTGGGGCTCATTAACCTGATGAACCAGTGATGGCTTAAAAACCCGTGTTCAGGACGGAGATGGGGCTGATCGGGCCGAGGGTCAGCTGCTGCCGAACGAGATTGGAAACCTTGCCGAACGCGTCCACTGGAGAGTGCCAGTCCCGTTGTTAAAGCCTCGTTGGGATCATCCTCGTCGGATTCTGATTATACCCTGTTGGACCCTACTGCTTTCACCGTTACCATTGACTGTTCACTTTACTTTACAATAAATCCCTTTTTGTTAAAAGTGCTTGGTCTCCCCGTTTATGTTGTGGTCATTCGGAGCCAAGTGGTCATGACATATGGGGGCTCGTCCGGGATCCCGTGGTAGGCTGTAGGGCAATTTGCGCTGGTTTTTGTGTTTTTTGTTATTTTAGCTTTGTTTTGCGCTGCTGCCTGGGCTGAAGACTCAGCCGTGAGGGACAGTTGTTCAGTCGGAACAGCTGAAACTCAGCGGTATCGAGTTTAAAAATTTTGGCTCTGGGGCAGAGCGTGAAGAGACAGGTGGAGTTTGGTGGGAGGCGTTCGATACGGGAATCGCTTCGTTGATTCATTCATTCATTCATTCGTTCGTTATTCTCGCCCAGCACGCGTCGGCAGGGTTTATGCCACTTATGGTTAATTGATTGCTCGCTGTGCCATGTCTGACCTTGATTTGTTTTTTTCAGCTCCGACTATAGCCGCACTGGGGACCTTCAGTAAGGCCCAGTTATTGGAGGTAGCTGACTACTACCACTTGGAAGTAACCGAGTTAAAGGGGAGAAAGAAACGGGAAGTATTTGATAGCTTGTTAACTTCGTTAATGGAGCTCCAGGTGTTGTCGGACGGGACACACATAGGAAAAGCTACCCCTGCAGGTGCGTCAGTTGTCAGTGAAATGGGAGACCATCATTTGACGTTCGAGCAGCGCAAAGAATTATTGCAGTTGCAACATGAAACACAAAAGGAGCTGGCTATGCTCAATTTAGAACAAAAAAGACTAGAGTTGAGAACTAAAGAAGAGGAGCGCTTGTTGGAACTGGAACGGATGCGTAATCATCGCAGTGAGCAGGGCAATGTGAATAATATGGTTAAGTTACTGCCTAACTTTAATGAGCGCGATCCAGAGATTTTTTTTCTCTTTATTTGAGCATGTCGCGACTGAACGTGGCTGGGGCGTTTCGGATCAGGTAATACTGCTCCAAACTGTCTTAACGGGCAAGGGCCAGGAGGCGTTCATTGCGTTGTCACCTGCGGAGAGAAGGGAGTATGAAACGGTTAAAAATGCTGTATTAAAAGCATATGAAAGAATCCTGAACACTATCGACAGAAATTTAGGAATTGGCGAAAAACGGACAAGCAAACGTATACGGACGTGGCCAGAGAACTTGTGAGCCTTTTCAATCGGTGGTGTGTGTCTGTGGGCGCAAATACTTACGAGACATTGACTGATTTATTAATCCTGGAGCAGTTTAGGAACATATTGCCTGAGAGGATTGCAACCTATGTGCAGGAGAATAAAGTAACATCCGCTGCTCAAGCCGCCGTCCTTGCGGACGAATTTGTGTTAACTCACAAACCCTCCCGCGATCGGTCACAAATTGGAGTATAGCCGTCCAGATCGTCCTCAACCAGAGTTTAGCCGTTTCGGTCGCCGGTTCTTTCCGGGCAATGACGCGCAAAGAGGGCCTTCGAGCAGGCATGGCAATGCAGCCCGCTATCAGGACGATTCGGGTGACAAGTGTCGCTATTGTTTTGAGCCAGGCCATTGGAAAAAGGAATGTCCTTTACTCGCAGCTAGAAATAAAATTCGTTCTGGGAGCACTAACCAGTGGGGTGTGCGGCTCCAGCTAAAATTGATGCCCCCCAAACTGAGCGTGAGTCGGTGCGCCCGACCCCAAACATAAATGGCAAAGATGTCGCAACTACAACACAACATATCGACTACAGTCCATTTATTACGGAGGGGTTCGTGTCAATTGTGGGCGATGCGAAGAAAGTCCGTGTCCGTATTTTGAGGGACACTGGAGCTTGCGTTAGTTTCATCAGTGAAAAGGTTTTGCCTTTTAATGATGTGTCAGACACGGGAACGAGTGTGCTAATTCGTGGAATTGGTCTAAATTCATTTTCAGTGCCAATACATAAAATTCACTTAAGCTCGGGGCTGGTTGATGGAGTGGTAAATGTAGGTGTCCGTCCTACATTGCCAATTGATGGCGTAGATGTCCTTTTGGGCAACAATCTAGCAGGCGGTCGGGTGTGGCCCGAGCCTGTGCCTCCTATGGTTAAAACTAACCCAGTACCAAACACACAGCAGAACGATTGTTCTACAGCGTGCGCAATGACGAGGGCTATGTCTAAAAATCTGTCGAGACAATCTAGCTCCTCTAACGGGAAATATGTTCCAGTTCTTCCTCCATCACTGTCGCGTGAGAAAGTGAGCCTGGCGCAAAAAGAAGACAAATCTTTGTCCTTTCTGTTTGAGCGAGTGTCCTCAGGCTCTAGTGCAGAGTACGCTATCGATCAAGGACTCCTGCTACGCAAGTATTCTCCCCCAGAGAAGTCGGATGTGGCAGGTCCGGTGACCCAAGTGGGTGATCCCTATAGTGTATCGGGACGTAGTGTTGGAAACTGCGCACGGAGAGGCGTCTGGGCATTTTGGGGTCAATAAAACATATCGGCGAATACTTGAACATTTTTATTGGCCTCGGATAAAACGAGACGTGGCTAAATTTGTGAAGTGTTGCCATGTGTGTCAAATGGCTGGAAAGCAAAATGAAAAAATAGAGCCTGCACCATTACAGCCTATTCCGTCGGTGGTCAAACCGTTTCGGCATTTAATTATTGATTGTGTGGGGCCGTTGCCCCGTCAAAGTCGGGTAGCGCTTACCTTTTGACTATCATGTGTCAAGCAATTCGCTATCCTGCGGCCTATCCATTAAGAACAATTAACAAAACACCAAAAACGTTCTAAAGGCATTGACACAATTTATGGCCGTATTTGGTATTCCCCGGGTCGTCCAGAGTGACAGGGGGTCAAATTTCACGTCTGCTGCTTTTGCGGATGCACTCCGCCAGTTACGTATTCAGCACAATATTAGTAGTGCGTACCATCCCCAGAGCCAGGGTGCTCTTGAGCGTTTTCACGCGTCACTGAAGTCTCTATTGAGAGTTTACTGTGTTGAGCTTAACCGGGATTGGGAAGAGGGCCTACCCTGGTTGTTACTCGCAGCCAGGAGTGTAGTGCAGGAGAGCACTGGGTTTAGCCCTAACCAATTAGTGTTTGCGCACCAAGTTCGCTGTCCCTTGGATGTTTTACGAGGTGATACCAAAATATCCGATTCACCGGATGACTTGGTTGATTATGTACATGGTTTTCGGCGGAAGCTATTTTTGGCATGGAAGATGGCCAGTGACAATTTAACTGAAGCACAAAAACAAATGAAAAAACGATTTGATGAAAAATCAAAACTCCGTGTGTTTAGTCCAGGAGACCAAGTGCTCGCGTTGCTATCTCTCCCTGGGTCTCCGTTCGCTGCAAAGTTTTCGGGTCCTTATGTGATCAAGAGGAAAATCTCTGAGACGAATTACGTGGTGTCTACTCCTGATCGCAAGCGGGCTACGCAGCTTTGTCACGTTAATCTCCTAAAACCTTATTACACCTCTTCCAATGCTTCGGGGGGAGCGAAAGCAGTAGCTCTGGCTGGGGGCGGGGCGCCGTCTCTTCAGGTGGCAGGTGGAGATGACGGGGGGGTCGGTCTGATGATGCGGTGCTGCTGGGGAGGTTGGAGAATTCTGTTAAATTGGCGGAGTTAGACAAACTTGTGGGACATCTGGGTGAAGATCGCGCTGAAGAATTAAAAGATTTGATTCTGGAGTTTAAATCTTTATTTTCTGACACACCTTCTTGCACCCAGTTAATTACACACGATGATGTGGGGTGAAACAAGCCCAATAAAACAGCGTTTTTACCGCGTGGCACCTGAGAAAAGCAAAGCTTTAGATGATTGTGTGGAGTATTTAGTAAAGAATAATCTGGCTCAGCCTTCATTTTCTAGCTGGGCGTCACCGTGTTTGCTCGTACGGAAGGCTGATAACACCTATCGGGTTTGCACCGATTACCGGAAGGTAAACGCGGTGACTAAGCCAGACTCATTCCCTTTGCCTAGGATCGATGACTGTGTTGATCGGGTTGGTGCTGCACAGTTCGTGAGTAAATTCGATCTTTTAAAGGGTTATTATCAGATCAGGCTTACTCCGCGCGCACAAGAAATCTCCGCGTTCGTTACACCATCTGGGCTCTATTCATATCGGATTATGGGGTTCGGTCTTCGGAATGCCCCTAGCACGTTCCAACGGCTCATGAACCGAGTGGTCGCTGGGTTGGAGGGATGCGCTGTTTATTTGGATGATGTGATTATCCATAGTGAGACGTGGGACGATCACATTGCGCGCACGCGCGCGCTCTTTGAGAGATGGCATCGGCGAACCTCACTCTCAACTTGGCTAAGTGCGAATTCGCAAAAGCTACGGTAACCTACCTAGGCAAAATCGTGGGGCAGGGGGCAGTTCAGCTGTCAGTGCCAAGGTTGAGGCTATCCATTCCTTTCCTCCTCCTACCACCAAAAAGGAGTTAATGAGATTTTTGGGAATGGTTGGGTATTACCGGGGTTTTGCGTAAATTTCTCGACGGTGGTTTCACCATTAACAGATTTGTTAAAAGCGAAATCCGTGTTTGTCTGGTCTCCGGAGTGTCAGCGTGCATTTGAGAATGCAAAATTACTGTTGAGTTCAGCACCGGTTTTGGCTGCGCCGCGATTGAATGACCCATTTCAGCTGCAGGTGGACGCGAATCATGTCGGGGCCGGTGCGGTGCTTTTACAGGCAGATGGAAATGGAATCGATCGTCCAGTATGCTATTTTTCCCGAAAGTTCAAGAACCATCAGCTGAACTATTCGGTCATTGAAAAAGAAGCATTAGCATTGGTTTGGGCGTTGATGCATTTTGATGTTTATGTGGGCGGGGGTTCCCAAGTAGTGGTCTACTCGGACCATAATCCCCTGACGTTCTTAAACTCATTGCAAAACTCCAATCAAAGGTTGATGCGGTGGTCTTTATTCTTACAGCCTTACAATTTAGTAATTAAACACATTCGTGGGGTGGAGAATGTTATGGCGGACGCTCTCTCCCGAGCTCCGTCCGAGTGAGCCTCGGTTGTTCTGTGTCTGTCTGTCCGCCCATGTCTTTGTTTGTCGCCCTTAAATGTGCTTTCCAGGCGCCGGATAGCTGGACGGCCGACAAGTACGCTTGGGTGAGAGACAGGCCGAATGCTTGGGGTCACGTGAGTTGCAAGTGTGAGACTGTAATGCTTGAGAGTGTGCATGAGCATGTGTGTATGAAGGTTTCTTTTGGTTAAAATATTTTCTTTTTCATTTAATGGGTTTTGGTAATTAACTCCCCCTCCTGCTATGGGCCTTTATCTTTTGGGGGGAGGTGTGACGGCCCACTAGGTGGCCTCACGTCTGGGTTTAATATTTGGGATATGGTGTCTTTGGCTGCGCGTGGTCTGGTGTTGTGCTTGGCCTGCAGATGGAGCTGTCGGGACCTGTTTGGGAGGCCACCACTCCAGGTGGGGCTCATTAACCTGATGAACCAGTGATGGCTTAAAAACCCGTGTTCAGGACGGAGATGGGGCTGATCGGGCCGAGGGTCAGCTGCTGCCGAACGAGATTGGAAACCTTGCCGAACGCGTCCACTGGAGAGTGCCAGTCCCGTTGTTAAAGCCTCGTTGGGATCATCCTCGTCGGATTCTGATTATACCCTGTTGGACCCTACTGCTTTCACCGTTACCATTGACTGTTCACTTTACTTTACAATAAATCCCTTTTTGTTAAAAGTGCTTGGTCTCCCCGTTTATGTTGTGGTCATTCGGAGCCAAGTGGTCATGACACCCTAACCCAAACCTTAACCCTAACTCCAACCCTAATACTAACCCTAACCCTAATGCTAACCTTAACCCTAACCCTAATGCTAACCTTAACCCTAACCCTAATGCTAACCTTAACCCTAACCCTAACCCAACCAACCCAAAAAACCCAAACCCTAACCCAACTCCAACCCTAACCCTAATGCTAACCCTTATGCTAATGCTAACCTTGATGCTAATGCTAACCCTAACCCTAACTCCAACCCTAATGCTAACCCTAATGCTAATGCTAACCTTGATGCTAATGCTAACCTTGATGCTAATGCTAACTCTAACCCTAACCCTAATGTTAACCCTAACCCTAACCCTAACCCTAATGCTAACCCTAACCCAACTCCAACCCTAACCCAAACCCTAACCCTATCTCACTCATTCTCACACTCACTCACACACAGACACTCACACATGCACATTAGAGCTTTCAAAATATTACGTTAAAAAACATTACGTGCAACTATGCGCGCATGTGCGCTTATGTGCGCGCGTGTGCGCGTAAGTGCGCTTATGTACGCGCGTGTGCGCGTAAGTGCGCGTGTGTGCTTTAGGAACTCATTTACTTACACACTACTCATTCGCACACTCACTCACACACAGACACACACACATGCAGAGAACCCGAACCCTAACGCAAGCCCTAACCCGAACCCTAACCCGAACGCAAGCCCGAACACGAACCCGAACGCCATCCCGAACCCTAACCCGAACCGAACCCAACCCTAACCCTAACTCCAACCCTAACCCTAACTCATCCCGAACCCTAACCCTAACTCCATCCCTAACCCTAACCCTAACCCTAACCCTAACATAACTCCAACCTAACCCTAACTCCAACCCTAACCCTAACTCAATCCCTAACCCTAACTCTAACCCTCCTGGTTACTTCAGCAGGGAGGCTCAGGGAACCTTCTCCCAGCTGCCCCTCAGCTCAGGTGGAGCACTGAGGTGCAGCGGGTGAGATGGCAGCAAAGATCCAGCTCATTTTGGGCTGTTTGAAGGTTCTCCAGCCTGACTGGGGGGCCCAGAAAAGGCTCCTGAGGTGGCCTTCACTGACTCCTTCAGGAGGCGAGTCCCTCCACACTGTCCATTGATTTACCCTAACCCAAACCTTAACCCTAACTCCAACCCTAATACTAACCCTAACCCTAATGCTAACCTTAACCCTAACCCTAATGCTAACCTTAACCCTAACCTAACCCAACTCCAACCCTAACTCCAACCCTAACCCTACCCTAACCCTAACCTAACCCTAATAGCATAAGGGCTAATGCTAACCCTTATGCTAATGCTAACCTTGATGCTAATGCTAACCTTGATGCTAATGCTAACCCTAACTCCAACCCTAATGCTAATGCTAACCCTAATGCTAATGCTAACCTTGATGCTAATGCTAACCTTGATGCTAATGCTAACCCTAACCCTAATACTAACCCTAATGCTAACCTTAACCCTAACCCTAACCCAACTCCAACCCTAACTCCAACCCTAACTCCAACCCTAACCCTAACCCTAACCCTAATGCTACCCTTATGCTAATGCTAACCCTAGCCCTAACTCCAACCCTAATGCTAATGCTAACCCTAATGCTAACCTTGATGCTAATGCTAACCTTGATGCTAATGCTAACTCTAACCCTAACCCTAATACTAACCCTAATGCTAACCTTAACCCCAACCCTAACCCAACTCCAACCCTAACCCAAACCCTAACCCTAACCCTCTCTCACTCATTCTCACACTCACTCACACACAGACACTCACACATGCACATTAGAGCTTTCAAAATATTACGTTAAAAAACATTACGTGCAACTATGCGCGCATGTGCGCTTATGTGCGCGCGTGTGCGCGTAAGTGCGCTTATGTACGCGTAAGTGCGCGCGCGTGCGCTTATGTACGCGTAAGTGCGCGTAAGTGCGCTTATGTGCGCGGGTGTGCGCGTAAGTGCGCGTGTGTGCTTTAGGAACTCATTTACTTACACACTTACTCATTCTCACACTCACTCACACACAGACACACACACATGCATATAACCCTAACCCTAACTCAATCCCTAACCCTAACCCTAACTCAATCCCTAACCCTAACCCAACCCTAACCCTAACTAACTCTGATTAATTATCCCTCCCCCTATCTGATTCTGATTTCTAAATTGCCCATGGTCCTGTTCTCAATCCTAGCCTCATTATTCCAACCCAAACCGATGTCCCCATACCCAAAACCCAATCTCGTGCCCGCTAAGCCTTGTACCTATCAATCAAACCCACCTCAAACTAAGCCAAATTTGACTCAGCCCGCATACGGGAGAGCCCACAGGAGGTAGGGTACGAAAAATAGGACAAGTGCAGTGCCACATGGCCTAACGAGGCTAAGGAGAAGGTTGAAGTATCGGGAGGCAAAAGAGAGGAAAGGGAGAAATGAGGTTAAGGAAAGGGGGGAGAACCAAGGAAAAGATGGCATGAAGAAGGAGAGGGGAGGAAGGGAAGGATGAAGAGAAAGGGTTAAGTTCAAAAGAGGGAAAAAGGAAATCAAAAGTAAAAATAAAAAGGAATAAAAAGGAATAAAACAGGGGAGATGTTACAGGGAAACACAAATTCAATTAGAAACAGGGGAAACAACAAATACAAAAGATAAAATACAAGGGAAGGGAAGGGACATTTAAATTGAAAATAAAAAAACATGAAAAGCAAAAAGCGAGGGGAGTATAAAAGGGGAAACGGAAATTAGAAACCTCAGAAGGTCCAAAGATTCGGAGGGAGCAACATCACAAAACTGAAATGATTAGGAAACGGGAGAAGGGGCAAAAAGCAACGGGACCATTTTTATGTTGACGGCCAAGGGGCCACCATATTTAAAAGATCAGCCCGCCTGATGAAGGCCAAAACTGGCCGAAACGTCGCGGCACCAGGCTGATCGCAACTAAGGCCATAAGAGCCTCAATTTTTGGACACCCCACCACCTTAGGGTGGTGGACATTTAACTTTTGGGTGGGAGTCTCTGCCTGGGACCCCCTTGGATGGCCAGTGCTCTGCTTTCCAGGGGCTTCGCCCCAGGGGAAAGCCTAACCCTAACACCTAACCCTAACCTAACCCAGAACCCTAACCCTCTAACCCTAACCGAACCCGAACCCAACCCCATAACCCGAACCCGAACACCTAACCCTAACCGAACCCGAACCTAACCCGAAACCCAACCCGACCCAACCCTAACACCTAACCCTAACCTAACCTAACCAACCCTAACCCCTAACCCTAACCTAACCTAACCTAACCCTAACCCCTAATCCTACCCTAACCCTAAATCCTAACCCAATTATTAAATATTACATTTGATATCAAGCTAATTTAATTTGGCATTTAGGGGGTTAAAATGGCAGGGTGAAAAAATGAAAAAAGAAAAAACATCGCGTATATAGTGTTTTTTTGAAAAAGCGATGCCACAGCAGGCACTATATAAGGGACGCGAGTTCGCAAAAAGGGACCATTTGCTTTTCAACCAGCGTATGGAACACATCGTCCACAGCCAATACAGCGAGCCAGCTTCTGGTTATTTAGTGTGCCCTACCTGAAGAAGACCCATAGGGGGTCGAAACGTCGTTTTTTGGCACACTCTTCCTCAGTTATTTAATACATTTATTGAATTTTGGTTTTATTTTACTTACCTTTTAAGAAAAAGAAAAAAATACTTACCCTTAAAAAACATTAAAATACTTACCTTTTTCCTTTCCGATTTTTTGGAAAGCGCTTTTAGTTCAAAAAACTTTCTAAAATAAATAACTTACCTTGATTTATGGAGCCGGGTTGGACGGAGGTGCGCTATGGCAGGGGTCGCCAGCGTGCCCATCGTCAACAACAAGGATTTCAGGGTTATGGGAGGTCGGTTGGGAGGAAGGACCGTGCTTTCCCTGTCTCGTATGGGAGGCAGGGTACATTCCCCTACCCTAACCCCTAACCCTAACCCTAACCCTACCCCTAACCCAACCCACCCTCCCCACACACACACACACCTATCCTGCCTCTTATACCCTGTCCTCCTCTCCTTTCTGGTATGGATCATGTTAGCCAGTGGGAGGTGGAATGGGGACTAACATGCGTCGGCCAGTGCCTTGCCTCATCTCTCATAAAAAGCTACACAGACGTTGGTCTGTCTAGTGAGAGACTGGGAGTACATATCTCTCATTCCCCTAACCCTCTAACCCTAACCCTCTAACCCTAACCCTAACCTACCCATTTCAGGAATCCCCCCCCACACACACACACACACACACACACACACATACACACCCACACCTATCCTGCCTCTTATACCTTGTCCTTTTCTCCCTTCTAATATGACTCATGTTGACAGGTGGGAATTGGACTGGGGACTAACATGTGTCGGTCAGTGTTTGCCCTGATCACTCATAAAAAGCTACCCCTAACCTCTATCTTTTCTTAACCCTAAACCTGCTCTGTCACCTTTTGATTTCTCATCCACCCTAACCCTTAACCAACCCGATTAAGGAAATCAAAGAAACATCTTCATTAAAGTCCAACGATCCAGTTGCTATGATTCAACTGCCAGAAACATAAGTGGAGGTTGCTGTCACAGACTAGTCATAAAATAATGTGATATCCAGGTGCAAATGTTTAACATCCCTTTATAAAACATTTATGACTCCTGCTATAGTAATGAGCGTGCAAAAACATTTATTACCGTAACTTGTGTTCTAATTTCTTACATTTATTACACCACATTTGGTTCAATAATAAAAAACAATAAAAGTGAGGAATGGTACATTTAGGATGACAAAAATAAAGTAGGAGCTTCGAAGTGTACAATGCATAGATGTATACACGTATTAGAATACAGCTGATGGTTACCAGCAACTGTCCTGAATTTGAAAATACTTTGACAATGTTTATGACATTGAAAATCAATAGGCATAAAATACTCATCTCATTAGCAAGTGACTCTAAAAAGCAAAAAAAAAAGCAGTTGCCTTAGAAGAAAGGTGAAATGAATACATCTGAAAGAGTAGAGTCATTTAAAGCTTCGATACTGTGTAGCAGATGAAACTGTTGGAACAGATAAGCATTAAAAGAGTGCAGTGACACAAATTCATTGCATTTTGAAAACTATACAGAATTTTCCCTCCTCCAAAAAACAAATCGCCAGAGAGAGGCACAAGCCTCAACGTTAAAACAAAGTTAGCCAGGGTAGAAACACATGCAGGATAAAAGAATGGAAGGGAGGTATCAGGAAAACTCTGGCAAAAACTGGTTGCACAGAGCTATAGAACTCTTAAAGTGAGAGTCAGGAACAATGATGTCTCAAGGTAGAACCTTAAAATCAACCATACCAACTGAGTCCAGACTAATTATTCCATCACCAATTTCCCATTTCTTTGAGAAAAAACACAACACAAACATTTTTACTATAGGGCTTATCAAAGTTACTATATCATCTGGACAAAGATGTGCCATGAGCTTCATTGTTCTATAAGACAGCAAGCAGGTGGGGAGTTCAACAAGCCTCATGGGCCAGGCTGTCCCGAAGCACACAATATGCCACGCTCCTCTTTACGGGCCCAGTCAAATGGATTTCCAAAGGAGCGCTTCCTCAGCATTGTCCTCACAAGGATCTGTACAAAATCAAGAGTGGACACGTCCCACAGGCTTTCAACACAAAGAGTAACAGAAATGGAACTGTTTAAAACTTCTCCGGCTTAGGGTTACTTAGTCTACAGGCAAATTCTATGCATCCAATAAGAGAATTCCTAAGAAAAAAGCTGAAAGTAAACACACAACGAAAGAATTGTTTTGTTTTTTAGCTGATATGGCAGAAACAGAACAGTTTATTCATCTGAAGAAAAGTTTTCTTTTTGCAGTTTTTTTCAATCTCACCACTGTTGCCAGACTGGGAACATGTTTGACGGAGTTCTCCACCTCCTCCTCTGTTACCTCAATCAAAACACAACAATGGTCATCTTCAGGAGGAAGAGGCTCAGCACCATGCCTCGTCACCCACGGGTGAACCTGGGAATAGCAACTGTAACTGGTTAATCTAGTTGTAGAAACCACAAAATGTGACTAAAAAATGGTGAAAGAAAAGAATCACCTTAATCTGTGGGATTGAAATTCGGAGCTCTGGGTTTTTGTCCAGCATCCTCATCAACAGATCTTTAAGATCATCTGTCACATCGGGACTAAGGAAGACAGAATTAGAACTCGCACGAGGCAAATCAGGAGGTAATCAGATTACTGAAAACAACTTACAGTTCAGGAAACTCCAGTAACTGTGTCTTGATTTTCTGATGAAGGCTGACAATGCGCTCATCCATGAAAGGACACTGCCACATAGGAAAAAAAATGTTCTTTGGACAAACCGGGAAACTACTATAAAGATTCACACTCAAGAATGAAACCTCAGAGTTTTGGCATGAGAAACAAATATGTACTGATTCGTTTTGTTCATTGTGTCTTTTGGACGCTATAGCTACAGAGAGAATAATGTAATAACACAACAGAATGAATCAAACAGGAAATCTGACAATCTCACACTGTCACTGAAAAACTCACCATTCCAAACAGGAAACAGTACAGCGTGACTCCCATGGCCCAAACGTCCAGGGCCTGCAACAATAGGGTGGGTCAGGGTCAGGGTTAGGGAGCAGAGTGGGTCAGGTCAGGGTTAGGGAGCAGAGTGGGTCAGGGCCAGGGTTAGGGAGCAGAGTGGGTCAGGGCCAGGGTTAGGGAGCAGAGGGGTCAGGGTTAGGGAGCAGAGTGGGTCAGGGTCAGGGTTAGGGAGCAGAGTGGGTCAGGGTCAGGGTTAGGGAGCAGAGTGGGTCAGGGTCAGGGTTAGGGAGCAGAGTGGGTCAGGGTCAGGGTTAGGGAGCAGAGTGGGTCAGGGCCAGGGTTAGGGAGCAGAGTGGGTCAGGGTTAGGGAGCAGAGTGGGTCAGGGTTAGGGTTAGGGAGCAGAGTGGGTCAGGGTCAGGGTTAGGGAGCAGAGTGGGTCAAGGTCAGGGTTAGGGAGCAGAGTGGGTCAGGGTTAGGGAGCAGAGTGGGTCAGGGTTAGGGAGCAGAGTGGGTCAGGGTTAGGGTTAGGGAGCAGAGTGGGTCAGGGTTAGGGAGCAGAGTGGGTCAGGGTTAGGGAGCAGAGTGGGTCAGGGTTAGGGAGCAGAGTGGGTCAGGGTTAGGGTTAGGGAGCAGAGTGGGTCAGGGTTAGGGTTAGGGAGCAGAGTGGGTCAGGGTTAGGGAGCAGAGTGGGTCAGGGTTAGGGAGCAGAGTGGGTCAGGGTCAGGGTTAGGGAGCAGAGAGGGTCAGGGTTAGGGAGCAGAGTGGGTAGGGTTAGGAGCAGAGTGGGTCAGGGTCAGGGTTAGGGAGCAGAGAGGGTCAGGGTTAGGGAGCAGAGTGGGTTAGGGTTAGGGAGCAGAGTGGGTCAGGGTTAGGGAGCAGAGGGGTCAGGGTTAGGGAGCAGAGAGGGTCAGGGTTAGGGAGCAGAGTGGGTCAGGGTTAGGGAGCAGAGTGGGTCAGGGTTAGGGAGCAGAGTGGGTCAGGGTCAGGGTTAGGGAGCAGAGAGGGTCAGGGTTAGGGAGCAGAGTGGGTTAGGGTTAGGAAGCAGAGTGGGTCAGGGTCAGGGTTAGGGAGCAGAGTGGGTCAGGGTCAGGGTTAGGGAGCAGAGAGGGTCAGGGTTAGGGAGCAGAGTGGGTCAGGGTTAGGAAGCAGAGTGGGTCAGGGTCAGGGTTAGGGAGCAGAGAGGGTCAGGGTTAGGGAGCAGAGTGGGTCAGGGTTAGGGAGCAGAGTGGGTCAGGGTTAGGGAGCAGAGAGGGTCAGGGTTAGGGAGCAGAGTGGGTCAGGGTTAGGGAGCAGAGAGTGGGTCAGGGTTAGGGAGCAGAGTGGGTCAGGGTTAGGGAGCAGAGAGGGTCAGGGTTAGGGAGCAGAGTGGGTCAGGGTTAGGGAGCAGAGTGGGTCAGGGTTAGGGAGCAGAGAGGGTCAGGGTTAGGGAGCAGAGTGGGTCAGGGTTAGGGAGCAGAGAGGGTCAGGGTTAGGAGCAGAGAGGGTCAGGGTTAGGGAGCAGAGTGGTCAGGGTTAGGGAGCAGAGAGGGTCAGGGTTAGGGAGCAGAGAGGGTCAGGGTTAGGGAGCAGAGTGGGTCAGGGTCAGGGTTAGGGAGCAGAGAGGGTCAGGGTTAGGGAGCAGAGTGGTCAGGGTCAGGGTTAGGGAGCAGAGTGGGTCAGGGTCAGGGTTAGGAGCAGAGAGGGTCAGGGTCAGGGTTAGGGAGCAGAGTGGGTCAGGGTTAGGGAGCAGAGTGGGTCAGGGTTAGGGAGCAGAGTGGGTCAGGGTTAGGGAGCAGAGTGGGTCAGGGTTAGGGAGCAGAGTGGGTCAGGGTTAGGGAGCAGAGAGGGTCAGGGTTAGGGAGCAGAGAGGGTCAGGGTTAGGGAGCAGAGAGGGTCAGGGTTCGGTGTAAAACATCAGTCCCATAATTAACACGTGGCTGTTTGACAGAGTGACAAGTGAAAAGAAACTACATAACATAGGTTAGGAGCACATAAAAATTCAATGTGTACAGCAAATATTTCAGATGAACAACTGTCCATCTATTTTGAAATTCAACTGTTCAAAGGGTCTGTGAATACAGCAGTAGCTGCTCTAACAAAGAACTACTCTACTTGTGTCACCTTTTCTATTAGAACATCAGCTCAGATTGAAAAAAGGTTGACGTGTTTATTTGCATCTGTTCAACAAACGCCTAAGTGGGACGAGTGATTGACATGCTGTATGTAGAAAGAGCAATAAAGGGTGAAAGGTTTCAGCACTGACAGGCATCCTCTCACCTTTCCAGAGAAGTTAACCCTGTTTTCAGACAGTGCTTCTGGGGCTAGAAAGGCTGGTGTCCCCACTGTGCTCGTCAGGAGGGCATCAGTTCCCTCAAACTGGTTACTGACTCCAAAGTCTGCAATTTTGATGTGTCCATCTTCTCCCACCAGTAGGTTGGATGGTTTAATGTCTCTATGGATGATCCTCTGGTAATGAACTGTGTTGAGAGGAAATAAGGAATGTGATGGCATCACCAACAAAGGACATGTAACAGTAAACATGTTACACCTCCTGAATGCCCACATCTGTTGTCTAACCTCTAAACAAAGTCTTATCTGCATCATTTAAAGCAGTGTCACCACTTTTTGAATGTGAACATGAGAGAAAACATTTACGATGTGAAAAACTGAGTGGTCAACGTGACTAGGACAGCTGCATAAATATATCCCATTTACCATGTCCACATTTGTCATACTAGTTAACATCATCACACAAATATTAATCTTAGAGAAAGATAACCAGAGTAAACACAAAATGCAGTTTTTAAATTATGATGACTTCATTTGTTAAAGGAAAAAATCCAACCAAACCTACATGACCGTCATGTAAAAAGAGCCCTACTCACGATATCCAATTCCCTTCAGTAGATCTTGGAAGTAAAAACGGGCCTGATCCTCACTGAAGGGTTTATCTGTTGGCACCTCCATTATTGGCCTGAATGTATACAACCACACAAATGAAACACACTCTGCTATAAAAAGATGCTCATCTCAACAACATCATTATAAGGTTAAAGTGGTTTTTACCCCTTTTTCACCAACTCAAAGACTGAAACAGAAAATAATTTAGATTACCACTTACAAAAAATGCCTTGAATTGTACAGCGTGTGTGTGTTTGTGTATATATGTACCCATGTAGAGATGGTCCTCATTTGGATCATCTAAAACCTGAAAGTAAATAGAAAATTGTTTCCCGAATGTTCTGAACAATATGCCCAGGTGGAGGAAGGAGCAGTACCGCAGGTTGACCCTCGCACCATCATCAGACATGTATGAAAGGCATTTGCAGATTGGGTTCAACTGTTTCTCATAGTTTTGTAACAATAAAGGCCCAAAAACATCCAAACCAACTAACCTCTACCAGCTTGACTACGTTAGGATGGTCCAGTTTTTTTAGAATGGCAATCTCTTGGTAGACTCGTTCCAGCGGACCTTTGGGTTGAGGGAGGCTTTCCGATGCAGCTTTAGCTCCTCGGGGGGGGGGGCGTCCTAGCAGCGAGAGTATGAGAAGTGATCCACGTAGGGTTGATGCTATTTCAAAGATCTAACATTGGAAAACAGACTCACGTGGAAACCCAGCCTGTCTCATCAGCCTCCTTTTTGACAAAACTTTCATCGCCTGTAGAGAGTCGAACCATCACCACAGCTTAGCCAGAGCATAACCCAAAAAATTACATGAATGATTAAGTTTAAAAATGCATGTTTATTTTACAACCAAGTTCGCTAGACTCAAGTGACCACTCATATATTTAAGAGGCATTGAATTAATCCCCATATCAAAAATAGACAGATTTCCTACAGCAGTATCCAACAGAAAGCCACTGAGTCCAGTGCTAGGGTTAGGGTTAGTAGTTAGGGTTAGGGTGAGTAGTTAGGGTTAGGGTTAGTGGTTAGGGTTAGGAGTTAGGTTACTATGTGTCTGCCTCACATAGTAAGTGTTGTCATCTTCATTGTAGGCCAACTTGACGACACCATAAGAGCCCTGAAAGAAGAATCGCAGATGAAGCACTTTTTCACATCAAGACACAAATTCAAAGACACAACAGACCAAAAAAAAGCTATTTGTTACAAAGCCGAAAAAAATCATTCCATGTCACTCAGGTTTAAGTAAAAAAAAAAAAAGCCCAAGTACTTTTTTTTTTCTAATCACTATCAATCAGTCAGTCACTAATTGCTGATCCTTCTGCAGAAATCATCTGAGATATCCTGATTTAGACAATGGACCCAGAAGCCTGGTTCAAGATCTACTTTGCAGAAGGACTCAGATTAAAGGCACAGACTCCACAGCGACATACACCCCTAACCCTAACCTAACCTAACCCTTAACCCTAACCTAACCCTAGACTCCACAGCGACATACACCCCTAACCCTAACCTAACCTAACCCTTAACCCTAACCTAACCCTAGACTCCACAGCTACATACACCCCTAACCCTAACCTAACCTAACCCTAACCTAACCCAATCTGCATATTAAACTGCAGTATTAGTGGACTTCACTTTAAAGTTAAGTTACTCCAGATCTCACTCAGTGAAATATTTAATGTGTTCAAAAACAGATTAGGATAGTAAGAACAAGATCTAAAATACCAAATACTATATAATATTATAAAACAAGTAGAGCAAAAAGTCAACTGCATGTTTCTTTACCTTTCCGATCTCATCTTTCAGTTTGTACTGGTTGAGTTGGACACAGTCCTTCAAGAAAAAGCAGGAAACAGGCTCATTTAAACACATCAACACATATTTTAACAGACCGGTCATAGCAAGTATTCATCAGCAGCACTGATAAAGGCTATTCATTAGTAGTAGGACCATTAGAAGTGGATTTGCTTTCCTTCAAAAGCCATCAGACTGTTCAAATCTAGAGGTGTTATACAGTTTCCCCATCATGTGCAATACAGACAATTTTTATCAAATTAAAATGTGCATGGTAACTATTTCATTTATTTATACCAATATCTATTTGTAATTCATTGGCTTCTAATTGTCACATTTGTGATAATTTCATCCCATGTCACGACATGCAACTTTTGGTAACTATGGCAATTTAACAACCTTAAACTTTACGACAAAGACAAGAGCACTTCACTAGACTTTCATCACACCATTTGCTCTGTATTCAATGGTTCAACAACATCCAGGTTCAGGTGTCAAGCACCTAATTATTAATCTCTTTACGTATAGAGCACTTTTTAAGCCAGAATTTTAAGGTGCTTGACGGTTCATATATATTCCAAAGAAATGGGTTACGCGTATTATTCCCAAGTTAACCTTGAGGGCAAAAGCCTGCTAACCTGTAGTCTTCAGCCTCAGCCATGGGACAAGAGTAGCCACACCTGAAGATGTTTGACTCACTTTAATAACTAGGGGCCAATAAATATGTTTTACTTGAAGTCTAAAATGGACAACCAGCCGGGGAGGGAGGCCAAGATGGGGGTGCAGCAATATAGTTTGTCTCTGAGAAATGCTGAATTAGTTTCTAATTAGTCTGAGGTGACAGAGGGACTGTTGGCGGAGATGGGACAGATTTTTCTTAGCCTTCGCCTCTAAAACAACAACCAAAGAGACAACATATTGGAGGCAAAACTACACCACAGACCTGGTTGAGAACATTCACTGACACGACGTGTAGCTGTGAATGTGCAGTTTCATTAGCCAACATCTAATGATGGGAATATTTGTTAACAGTTTACTGAATGAATTGACAATTTTGCAAAATGCCCATAGCTTTTTTTATATTTGATTAAAAATACATTAAAAAATGATGTATTTTATAGTTACAGTTGTTTATGAGTTTAAAACGTAATCTACCATTTATTATTCCACAACGTAGAGACATGACTTTCTAATCAGATGCTTCCAAGAAACACCAGGATGTTGTCAGTGCAAACGTAAACCTTAATGGCAGTGATGTCCAATATGTGTCCATTGGAAATTTCAGGTTATATTAAAGGAAAATTATTTACAGCTCTCCATAACTGACCCTAAAGGAAAGCAGAGGTGACTGAAACTGCAATCAGACTGTAATTCTGAGGGTTCTACATGGAAAACATCCAGTAGACTGCGGGTTCTATGTTCTACCAAGAGGTGAGACCTTACCTGTGTTAAGACAGCCTCAACATTTGTGCTGCTATAAGACAAATGCAAGACAAACAATAATGGTGCATTGAGAATGAGGAACCTAACCCAGAGATGAAAGAAACCCTGACTTGTAGAACCAGAGTGGCAAACAGCTTTCTTCCTTGACTCTACCTGCAGGTCTGTGATGGAAACACTGTGTGACTCCACCGTAGGCCTGCGTGGCAGACGTGGAGATGTGTGTGGCGAAGTAATGGGCGAATATGGCAGTGAGGGGTAGATGTAGCGGCCGCTGAGACCTGCAGAATTGCAAGGCGATGCTGTCGTTTGGGAACGCTCCTGCAGAGATAACTTCCTATCTGAAAGGTTTAAACGACCCCTCTGTTCAGTGACATGGGGGAGGAGTGCCGCTGGCTGACACATTGTATGAGAGAGCAGGTCACAGGATGAGTTCCTCAAGGATGATGCCAAAGACGAGGCGGCTTCAGCAGTCTCACAGCTGTCCATCTCTTCTTCCTGTTTGGAAAATCTAAAGTTAAAACAGAGTTTCTTCAAAGTCAAAATTCTACACTCGATCATTACAGGTTATTCGTTGTGATTTCATACAAATATGAATGTAAAACTGACTTTTACAGACAACGCCTGAATATGCCGTAGTATGTTGAAATTTGAAAATATTAATATTCAATTCAAATTCATTAAATAAGTATCTGTTCCGACCCAGTGTCACCACAGAGCAAGCAACATTGGCAGAAAAAACCTCCCTTTAACAGAAAGTTAGCGGGACTGGTCCCATATGGTCTCATTTGACTATATGGGACGTGTAAAGGAGGAAGGCAAAGAAAAACAACACATACATTATATGTGCAATTACAGGCAATAATATTTGTTCTGCTTAGGACTGAAATGCAAAAACTGGGTGGAGGGAGTTCACTATGTAGCCCAGGAGACAGGGTCAGGGTCAGGGTTAGGGCTAGGGCTAGGGCTAGGCTTAGGGTTTTGGGTTAGAGTTAGGGTTAGAGTTAGGGTCAGGGCTAGGGTTAGGGTTTAGGGCTAGAGTTAGGGTCAGGGTTAGGGTTAGGGTTAGGGTTTAGGGTTAGAGTTAGGGTCAGGGTTAGTGCTAGAGTTAGGGTCAGGGTTAGGGCTAGGGTTAGGGTTAGGGTTAGGGTCAGGGTTAGGGTTAGGGTTTAGGGTCAGGGTTAGGGCTAGGGTTAGGGTTTAGGGTTAGAGTTAGGGTCAGGGCTAGGGTTTAGGGTCAGGGTTAGGGTCAGGGTTAGGGTTTAGGGCTAGAGTTAGGGCTAGAGTTAGGGTCAGGGTTAGGGCTAGGGTCAGGGTTAGGGTTAGGGTTAGGGTTTAGGGTTAGAGTTAGGGTCAGGGTTAGGGCTAGGGTTTAGGGTCAGGGTTAGGGTTAGGGTTCAGGGTTAGAGTTAGGGCTAGGGTCAGGGTTAGGGCTAGGGTTAGGGTTAGGGTTAGGGTCAGGGTTAGGGTTTAGGGCTAGAGTTAGGGTCAGGTTAGGGCTAGGGTTAGGGTTTAGGGTTAGAGTTAGGGCTAGGGTCAGGGTTAGGGCTAGGGTTCTGTGTACATAAATGGTGGGATGAGACTTGGCCTCTAAGGAAGTGCCATATCATTTTTACAAGAAATGTCACAATAAAGGCATTTCATCCAAAGGAGGTAAGATTTGCTCTTCGGGATTAAGGTGTTTTAACTTTTTGCACTATTAAAATACCCATTTTAGTTGATAGCATTTGTTCATAGAGTAAAACAAGGTAATGGCTATATTCATCAATGCTCCTACCTCCCCTGCTTTAGCTTCTTCAGGTGGCCTGCTGGATTCATACTCAGTGATCACAATGATGGATTCTATGGGATCTGTTGAAGGTATCTCAGGGTGACTCTGAGCTCGTGGAGGACAGCTGCACAGTAAATCTGGCAGAGGCTGCGCGGGGTGTGCTGTAGATCCATGAATGCTGCAGGAATTTGGGGGCTCGGCAGAGGTCCAGGGGGTGACTTGGCAGGGAAACATGGTTCCTCTTCACAAAGACTGATGAAAGGCAATCCATTAGTGGAGATGCTGAGCTGAACCTTCATCCAAAAAGCCCAGAAAAACAACACAAATGCTCAACATTTCAGTTATGTTTTTTGGGCGAAGCTCTAAATAGTGTCTGAAATTTAATGACTGATGAATTTGACGTCACAAGTGAAGAAATATGCCCATACAAAAATATTCCTGAATTAAGAGACATCACAGCTGAAGACACAAGTGGTGGCTAAAGCCAAACACTGGGCCAGTAGAACCTGCGCCCTTCGTAGGCTGTCACTTTTCCATCATAGGAGCTTACTTGTGTATCATTAGACACATTTACATAGACAAAGATAACGGGAATAACTGTTAATGATGAGAGGACATTTTGAACCCAAACACATTCATTCACGTCAGGTAAAACCTTCCGTTTATCTAAACCTATATGTTCCATCAGAAATGACTTTTTCTTAACTTTGCTTAGAAATGGGGTTTCATATTCATGGCATAGACTAAATAAAACGCGCATGTTACACGTTAGAAATGTACGTTTTACCCATTTGATCGTGGCGCTTAATAATTCTTCAAAATCTACATGTATTGCATTTAAATCAGAAAGTTTAAAATCATCAGAAAGCCGCGAAATTACTGTCATATTTCCATTAAGCCATTTACAGTAATATTGTAATTTATTAAAAACTTGAAATTTAATAAATTGTCAAAGCTTTTCTGATCATCTCGATATGAAGTTATATTGCAAAATGAAAACATCTATATCGATGTAGGTGAAAATGTTGTCGCCGCCTTAGCTTGAATCACTGCCAGCTGTCGAACACACATCTCCTCTAACCCTAACCCAAAAGATCCAGGCTGAAATTAAAAAAGGTTCCTGTGGCAACAAAACACTTGCCCCATGCGGGAGCAGCCAGCGTACCTGGACGTGCTGCACACACCTGCAGCACCGCGAGCTTCGTGCGTTTTTCTGGCGTTTAGCCCACGACCCTTTGCTAGCTAGAGCTTGCTAGCAGTGTCACTTTGGCCACCGACCATCACCGTGGTGTTGAAGTTGTCCGTCTGTGAACGTTGGTCCTGGACTTCCCACGACAAGGTGCAAGTTTTCGTCCCGTGTGAACATTAAACTGATGCGTGGAGGATAAAAGTGGGCTAGCAGCTATGCTAACTCACGACCTCCAAAATTCTGAACACTGCAAGAAGCGTCAATAGCTAAATGGCGACCCCTGTGGTGGAACGGTGAACTGCAGCACGAGGACGAACCATTCTTCAATTTCTTGCCAGTTAAGAAATCGTTTAAATTTAGTCAAAAGATGCAATAACGTTCATGGATAAATTCTCTTGCGGGACTAATAAAGCCTATATCTAAACATTTAAGTGTCCCTGCTTATATATTATCTCGTGCTCCTCAATGCTATTAACAATACTCCTTTTATTGTATGTGGCTTTAGTCTTTATGTAATTACACGTTTCAACTTGGAAAGATAAGACTTCATCCAAGATAGTGACATTCCCAACTCATCATTGTGGGATTATTTTGGCTTTCCAAAATGCCAAAAGCTCCCATTTTGAAGTAGATGGATTATTATGGAGAGGATCAAAAAAAGAACTTATTTGTAACCTTATAAAAGACGAACTTTCATTGTAAATTGTTTAAACTATTGCCAAGACGTTTGCCAAATGTTTTCCATTTAAGGGATTTCAACATGAAGAAAAGGAAGTGGAAAATTGAATTTAGGTGTAGCTAAGCTCCTAAAATATTTAAAGTCTTGCATGTTGCAAGGATAAAAATGAATAAATCCCTCAAAATGTTAGGCTGAGACAGAAAAATAGGAAGATGAATGTAAAGGAAGTGTGGCAATACTATTCACACCTTATCAATTCAAATATTTATTGTCATAAAAAAAGTCCTAACCCTAAACAAAAAGCTCAGAATGCGCCTGTGGTGCCAACTATCGTCTCTTCTGGAAAATGTTTCCCCGTCCAATTCCCCCACGGCCACGGCCTCTTGCAGCCACTGCAGGAAAGAAAAGCAGATTGTTATTAATCTAACAACAGCTCAGGTGACGTATTAACTTATGCATTCCGATATTGAATGGAAAATCCTTAAAAAATGTGGGTTAGCCAGTTAAATATGTGACAGATGGTGATGAATGAACAGGCCTGTTTGCTGTGGTTGCATTTTCTTTCAAGTCCTCGGGGGCCCATTTGAGGTTAGGGTGTATTTTTTTGTAATTGTGATTTGGAAATGATCCGTCAATATGTTTACACGCACAGTTTAAACGAGTTGCGCTCATAATTGGACTTTAGCATCTCGTCTGAATTTGTTCCTGGTCCCAGGTTACATGCAACTGCAAAAAGTGAAATAACCAACAGGACAATGTCCTTGTCCTCCAAACTAGATGGCGATCTGTGTTTTTAGGATGTAAAAAGGGCCCCTTTCCAGGTGACATATTAATGCCACAAACAACTGGACTCAGGTGGCGGATCAGCACCTCTAATAGCACCACAACCCTAAGGCCAGGTGCTGCCACTAACCCACTAACCCTAAGGCCAGGTGCTGCCACTAACCCACTAACCCTAAGCCTAAGGCCAGGTGCTGCCACTAACCCACTAACCCTAAGGCCAGGTGCTGCCACTAACCACTAACCCTAAGGCCAGGTGCTGCCACTAACCCACTAACCCTAAGCCTAAGGCCAGGTGCTGCCACTAACCCACTAACCCTAAGGCCAGGTGCTGCCACTAACCCACTAACCCTAAGCCTAAGGCCAGGTGCTGCCACTAACCCACTAACCCTAAGGCCAGGTGCTGCCACTAACCCACTAACCCTAAGCCTACGGCCAGGTGCTGCACTAACCCACTAACCCTAAGCCTACGGCCAGGTGCTGCCACTAACCCACTAACCCTAAGCCTAAGGCCAGGTGCTGCCACTAACCCTAAGGCCAGGTGCTGCCACTAACCCACTAACCCTAAGCCTAAGGCCAGGTGCTGCCACTAACCCCCTAAGCCTAAGGCCAGGTGCTGCCACTAACCCACTAACCCTAAGCCTAAGGCCAGGTGCTGCCACTAACCCACTAACCCTAAGGCCAGGTGCTGCCACTAACCCACTAACCCTAAGCCTAAGGCCAGGTGCTGCCACTAACCCACTAACCCTAACCCAGGCTCTTTTTGGCTTCTATAAACAAACTAACATTTCATTCTCACCGACGACCCCTTCTCACCTTGTGCTTTGAGAATAGCGGCTTTGCCTCTTCCTGCCCCAGATCCCTGGTTCTTATTCTTCATACTTTTTAACATTGGAGCGTTCTTTAACATGTCCGGCAGGATCAGGAAGCGAATCTTGCTTCCACGGATGTAGACCTGCTCCAGTTGCGCCACACGGCCATCGCGGTAGGTTACAGTAATGTTAGACATCTGAAAGCACACAAATGGGAGTTAAATCAGCACTTTCTCAGGATGGACTTTGAATTCCAATGTCAAGTCTGTTTCAGACATTTTAATTAGCAGAGTTTGGAAGTCAAAACAAATACGAGGGTCTACAAATGTCCTCAGGATTTTTCCACATTCAGCCAGATGATTTAAAAGTGCTCTCTATTCACCTTGTATGAGTTTATTTATGATTATATTTCTGAAGGACCTTTTACACCCACAACAGTACTGTTATTGTTGTAGAACAGGGCTGCAGCTAACGGCTATTTGCAGAGTCAATGAATCTATTCATTATTGAAACTATTATCAACTAATCAGATTGTGACGCGCACGGTTGCTCAATGGCTCTTGTTCAGCATTTGCTGACTATCAATAAAGACAAAGCTGAATATCCGTTTCCAGTAAACTGTTGCTAATTTAACTTTGTTTTGATATTGTTTAATTGATTTTACTCTTTTGTACACTAATGCCGAGTCATGAAAGGCACCTTTACAGTAAAATGTAATCATTTTTATCATGTGAAATCAACTCAATGGAGCAGAGTGTTTATTACTACTACATACAGTAGTAACAGTAACTAACCCTAGTGAGGGCGCTCGCTTGTTGAAAGTGCACAGGAGGTTTGGCAACTTTACTCTTTTACATACAGAGTGCATAAATCTGGATAAGAAAAGATCCTTGGGTGAAATTACTCTCCCTACAACCCTGCACTCAAATTCAGATTCATGTCAAAAGTCAACAAAACCCAGGTCATCCATATGTGCCATGTGCCTCGCTAATGCTCGTGCATTACTGGCACGCTCACATGCAAACACTCCGTTTTTCCCTTTGTGCTGAGACAAAAATGGCTCCTAACCCATAATGTTTCAGGATGCATGGGTCAAACACCTTGTTGGACGCTTCATGTTGCTTTACGTGGTTATGTTATGTTACATTACCATGCGCAGCATCTAGCTCAGCTCCACAGCGTCAAACACAGGTGATGATGTCACAACTAAATCATGGACTATTGAAATCGGACAATTAATGGAGTTATTTTTGACAAGGCTGATTAATTGTTTGCAGCCCTTTTAAGACTGGTGCCACATACACGTCCATTGTTGGCTGAATAAAGTCATCACAGCACTCATGGAAATGATGAAACAGCAACAGCCAAAATGTGAGGAAAGCCGCAATTACCGTTGCTCATTTTTGCCTTAATCATATGTCTCGGTAAAGAGAAACACTTATGAAAGCCTCCTTGTTAAACCCAAGAATGAAAGTGAAGATAAATAGTTACATTTCGAGGGACCTCTCGGGAACTAACCTGACAGTTCATGTTGTCCTCAGCTTCAATCAACTTTCCACGGTACACCTCGCCAGTGTTGGTCTCACAGGTGACGATGTGTCCCTCTGCTTCGTGCAGGACCTTGATGGGTACACCGATGGACATGTTTCAATTGTCCTCCTAAAAAATAGTTTTAGATGAGTTTAGAAATGAATGCCACAAATTCTGCAAAAACTGATCTCACACTTGAGAATTTATCTAATGAGGGTCAAACAAAGGAATTTCTGATATAAATTCCAAATTTTGGCAATAAGTTGTAAGTGAATTGCTGCTGGTCTCAGTGGGAATCTCCAGAGAGAAGAAATGAATGTTTGAATGGAACTTTTTATTATATCTTTTAATTGAGCACATCAACACAATATTTAACGTGAATATATTGAGAAAATATGCAGTCATTTAGGAACAGACGTCAGAGTGACGAAGCTTCCCTCGATAAGTGCTCGGACAAGCATTTAGAGGATCGGTGCCTTGCTCAAGAGCACCTCGGAAGTGCTGCAGGATCTACCAAGCGCCTACACCAGCCCACATTTGCATTATTTGGGCTGAAACAGACTCGAACCTTGGTGCCTCAGGTCTACACACCGCCTTACTTACGCTCCAAAAGAATGAAGTCCATTTTGCCGTTAGCCATGTAGCCGAACAACATTAGGCCTTAATGGCAAACGATTTATCCCCAACATAAGTACGATGTCTTTCTCAAAAATACAACTGGTTTTATCATTTTAGTGAAATGGCCGAGCTCGTTTATTTGGCTCCATTAATCAAACAGTTAAGTGAATACCTGGCTGAGCAGGATTGTATGTAAAGACGGTGGTACCGTCACGTTTTATTATGCTTCTAATTCTACGGATTGTACAAATCATCCTGACGTTCTAGTCTTTGTTGCACTTGGCTAACACACGCCGTCGCAATCGTGTGTAAATTAATGAAATTGAAAAACAAAAATCACCAACCTTCACTAAAAACGTTAATAAACAGATATTCTTCGATCTATTGTTTACAAGCTTACCTTCACTTTCTTAAAACGAAACGTTCTTTCTTGTGCAGCAGATCAACAACGTGCGTTTGTCGCTTCGGGGTCCTTTGGAGCCTTTTTCCGTTTACCCATAATGCCTTGCTATAATACCCATAATGCCTTGCTGCTTACAGCAATAACCCGCGGTGCATTGTGGGGCCTGTATATATTTGCGCGGTCCGCTTAAAAGATCTCTGCTGACACCGACATTTCTGCCTTAAAGCCTAAATATTTCGTAATAGAACACTTTTAATTTATTATCAAGCCAAATTGTGTTAATACACTTGCTCCCGTTCAAACGGAGCCCAACTGTGTGTTTGTCAACTATATGATTGAACTAAATCACGCACAAAGTGATATCTCTTGAAAAATAAATATGCTTATTCAGTTATAAACCTAGGCTTGGGATTTTTTAAAACATAATTTAAAGATAAAACTATCAATTCTGCTCCCTATCCTATCTGTCTGTCTGTCCAGACACCTCTATCTATCTATCTATCTATCTATCTATATCTATCTATCTATCTATCTATCTATCTATCTATCTATCCATCTATCCATCTATCCATCTATCCATCCATCCATCCATCCATCCATCCACCCACCCATCCATCCATCCATCCATCGTGGCCTAGAACCTGAAGAGCTTATAAATTTAATTTTAGACGAATATCTAAACTGCCTTTTACTTCCAAATTCCTGGATATCTACAGCTGCATTTGATACAGTCGCTACATGAAAACGTGATTTTGTTCTTGGAAAAGTGGGAGTCTGTATGGCGGTGGTAGCTCAGTCTGCTGGGAACTGGGCTGAGAAGCGGCGGGTTCACGGTTTGAGCCCCAGTGCAATCAAACATGGAAGGCCAGAACACCTGCAGAGAACTGCCAAGGTACCCTTGAGCAAAGTACCAAGCCCACAAATGCTCATATAGGGCCCTGTGAAGAACTGGCGACTCATCCAGGGGTGCACCCTCGCCCACTGTGAACTCTTTCTTTGATCGTAAATGGGATAAAGCAGTTAAAGAAGGACATGAGGGGCATGTTAATGGAGTGGGTCAAGTCATACTTGACTGATTCACCTTTTTGTGTTAGCAGACTCTAAATCCTCTTCTGCTCCTCTCTCTTTTAGGGTTCCACATGGCTCAGTACTTGGCCCCCCAGGGGTTCTTCTCTATTTCCTTCCACTTGGCTCTATATTCAGGAAACCTGGCATTTCTTCCAACTGTTATGCTGAGGACAATCAAGTTTACAGCTTAGAAAGGATGAAACGTCCTACATCAGGATGTTGCTGTGGTGTCTTAATGGCATAAAGGCCCGGATGGCCCTTAACCTTTTAATCTTTAATGACAAAAAGACTGAAGTGATTGGCCCAGTATGCCAACGAAACCATCACAAACCGAGGGGTGAAAAAACACTCAGGTCAGAACTGTTGTTAAGTCATGTTTTCTCTAGTTAAGGAAGCTGGCTGAAGTAAAGCCGACTCTTCTAAGACCAGTAATCCAAAAAACAGTCATCCATGCCTCTGTCCCTCATCTGCTGGATTGCTGCAATGCACTATATGAGAGGTTCTGCACACTGTCTCCAGATGGTGAACAAACGCTGCAGTGTCTCTCAACAGATACATGTAACCATGAACACATATCACCAATTTTAGCGTCACTCCACTTGCTGCCCATTCATTTTAGAATCCATTTTAAAAATCTTTTATTTGCTCTTGAATCCTTGAATTGTCTTTCCCCATCCTCTCTGAGCATTTCCACCCACTATGTACCCACCCTTTCTCTCAGGTCAGCTGACCAGCTGCTACTGAGGGGTCTCAAAAGAGTTAAAGCTCAGAGGAGATCGTGCTTTTGCAGCTTCAAAACTTTTGAACCTTTTCCCACAGTACATTAGGCAGGCCTCTTCTTTATCTGATTTAAAATCCTTGCTTTAAACAAATCTTTTCTCCTTTGACACCTAGTGTGAAATCGATACTAAAAATGTATTTAAAATACTATTTTAGGCTGGTTTTGATGTTTCTAATTTCACTTGGTTTTTGGTACTTTTAAATGCTATGTATAATTTTTTTCCAAATATAAAAGCTGAATAATTCAAAATGTTATTATTTCAATTAAACTGCTTATTTCTTTGTTTGGAATGAATTATTGAAATGACTGGCTCCTGACTTACATGCATAGTTTGAATTAACCTTACTACAAGCTTATCAAACACCATTAACAGACAGAGTGAAAAGGATTCGGCCTTGTCTAAACCTTAAGGTGGTATATAGCCCTGATTTACACAGTTTTTGAATAATGACAAACATCATGGAAACATCACATGGGTGTTTATCTTGGATATGATTATGGGGGATTGCTTTACAGCGGCAAATGCTGCTTAATGTAGGTTTATCCTGCAGTGGAAGGACTTTTTAGTGAGGAAAGAGAAAGCATAATGGCATAATAAAAGACAGCATCAGATGAATCCTCCTTTGATTTCCATTGCATTAGGTGCAGAACCTGGCGTCAGCAGCCAGACAAACCTGTAAACACCTCAGGCTGAGCAGAGTGTGGTCACGTGGATATACTTAACAGCATATGGAGTGATATTTACAAAGGTCAAACAAGCTCTTTGTTTTGAATTATCAACCTTTTATGCATTTGTCATATGTTTTGAAATCATCAAACAAAAAGGTGTTTCAGTATTCCAGCATGTCTTTAACTTTTCTAACATCATTTAAGAGAAGACCCGTCTTTTAACAATAAAACTATGATGTTCTGCTGGGGTTCATCTTATGTTTTAAACTTACATTAACAATATAATGTAAAGTCTTAGCAATGAAGCTCAGACTATCGTCTTCCAGGTCACTTCTACCAGCTCCAGCACATTAATATTGCAACAGTCTCAAGTCGAGCAGAAGATGTAATCGTTCACTGTATCCTGGTGCTTTCCAAGGTCTCCACCTAGCAACTGCACAGACATGTTGTCCATTCATAAGGCACTTTGACAGACTACCTTGGTTGGCTCATCCTGTCACTGCCGTGGGGCAGCTGCTAAACAATTAAATAGCTTAATCATGAAACATCAGTAAGTAATGTAGGGCAGAGACAGTCAGTGTGCTTTACATTTACAAAAGTAATTTTACTGCCACTGTTTTGAATCTCCCAAATATCTATTGTTTCATGGAGAGTTTTGGGGAATTCTGCAACATCTTGAACAGCACATCCCATGATGCACGGCTGTCTCACAGGAGTAGGACTGTTTACATCTTGCTTGTTGGGTATCAGAGCGCTTGGCACATCATTTATTGTTGCTATCCAGTGGCTGCAAACTGGTGACGTTCTCCCAGACACAGTGTCCAGGATGTAGCTATTCACCACTGTGCTGCACAATGAACCATCTTTACTGGTGCCAGAGGGAGACCGTATGATGCTGTTGTTAGCAACAGCTTGATCATCACCAGCCCTAGCCTCAGAGACCTGTCCATCCCTCCGTCCAAAAATGTGCTGATAAATGATCCTCTGAAAAGTCTGCCTGAACTCCCGAATACGATAGGCATAGATGAATGGATTTATGACAGAGTTAGCATGAGACAGGACGATAGCAGTGTTCATCACCCAGATGTGTGTGCGCTCACAATTTTGACAGAGGTAGTTGAAACAGTTGATGACATGGAGTGGGAGCCAACACAGAGCAAAGAATCCAACAATGATGGCCAGTGATTTGGCAGCATGCACCTCCTTTTTAAGAGTTGATTGTGAACCTTTAGAAGGTGAGCTCATTTCTCCAGGAGACGATATTGGCGTGACTTTAGGCCCCATCTGGTGTAACTGGTGCCGTGCTGCCATGAAGATATGCGCATAGATGATGAGCATAAGCAACAGGGGCAACAACACACAGCCAAAAAAATTAAAATAGATCATGTAGTCCATGGTTACCACTCCTTCAAAGAGACACTCTATCAGACCTTCGGGGCAGCTCTTGGTGCCTGTGGGGGCTGTCGTATTTGGACCTGTGCAATATTGGAATTACATTTCAATTTAAATACAATGCATCTGTAAAAATGGTTTGGATGCTATGCAGTTTGTTTATTTTAATATTTGAAAACCCCCAAAATAAACACACTTAATCCATTAAGTACACTCATATTTAATTGATATGTTTAAAAATCCCTGATCTCATCAGAAAGTTTTCCAACAAATCAGACACCTGTTGAGAATACGTGAGTCTCTTTGACAGAACAAGCCACTTACCATTGTTCCAGCCCAGCATGGGTGTCAGGCCAATTCCAAAGGATAGCACCCAGCACAATGCGATAATGGCCTTTGCCCTGTGTCCTGTTACAAGGCTGCTGTACCTGAAAAAGGGTTGTTTGTGCTATTGCATTAATTAAAAAAAAGGTTTCATGGCGAAAGATAAAGATGAACAAAAGAACAGTTTGTTCCAAATGACTATGAAAAAATTCTACTGAAAGAGTCACTGAGTTGTATTTGATAAAAGTGTGTTGAAAATCAATCTTCCTGGATGTTAAATCTCAAAGACTGAGGAAGTTACTGCATCGAACGCAGACACAGATTTGTAAGGAGTCATAAAATTAGAAGTTAATATTACTCTTATTGCTGAGCAGTTTCAAGCACTTGACTAATAAACTATAAACTCTAGAAATGTGAGATTGGTATGACGACACAGAAACACAGAATTTGTTAGGCAACCCTTTTGCACAAAGGTGCAATGTCATTTCACCACAGCCTGGTTGGTGCAATGACACAAGTGGTGTGAAAACACCTTTGACAAAAAGAGAACAAAGGTGTGAAAGTTTCAGGGAGGTTATTCCAAATGTCTGGGGTTATGTCTGCAGACCATAGAACAGTTTATTCTTTCATTTCTTTCATCAAAAGCTAACAAACAGATTTCATGATCTGTGTCCAAACGCTACTAAAGCTGGAGGACGGCAGAAAAACGGAACGCCTCTCCCTTTTTTCTTTATTCGTAAGATTCCTGTTTAAGTGTAAGATCAGTAAAGTTTGTGTCTGTCTGTGTGCATCCTTGTGTGTTGTTCTGTTTGTGTGTCAATGTGTCCTGTCTGTGTGCATCCTTGTGTGTTGTTCTGTTTGTGTGCATCCTCGTGTGTTGTTCTGTTTGTGTGTCAATGTGTCCTGTCTGTGTGCATCCTTGTGTGTTGTTCTGTCTGTGTGTCATGTGTCCTGTCTGTGTGCATCCTTGTGTGTTGTTCTGTCTGTGTGTCAGTGTGTCCTGTCTGTGTGCATCCTTGTGTGTTTTTCTGTCTGTGTGCATCCTTGTGTGTTGTTCTGTCTGTGTGTCAGTGTGTCCTGTCTGTGTGCATCCTTGTGTGTTGTTCTGTCTGTGTGTCAGTGTGTCTGTCTGTGTGCATCCTTGTGTGTTGTTCTGTCTGTGTGCATCCTTGTGTGTTGTTCTGTCTGTGTGTCAGTGTGTCCTGTCTGTGTGCATCCTTGTGTGTTGTTCTGTTTGTGTGTCAGTGTGTCCTGTCTGTGTGCATCCTTGTGTGTTGTTCTGTTTGTGTGTCAGTGTGTGTCCTGTCTGTGTGCATCCTTGTGTGTTGTTCTGTCTGTGTGTCAGTGTGTTCTGTCTGTGTGCATCCTTGTGTGTTGTTCTGTCTGTGTGTCAGTGTGTCCTGTCTGTGTGCATCCTTGTGTGTTGTTCTGTTCTGTGTGTCAATGTGTCCTGTCTGTGTGCATCCGTGTGTGTTGTTCTGTCTGTGTGCATCCTTGTGTGTTGTTCTGTTTGTGTGTCAGTGTGTCCTGTCTGTGTGCATCCTTGTGTGTTGTTCTGTTTGTGTGTCAGTGTGTCCTGTCTGTGTGCATCCTTGTGTGTTGTTCTGTCTGTGTGTCAATGTGTCCTGTCTGTGTTGCATCCTTGTGTGTTGTTCTGTCTGTGTGTCAGTGTGTCCTGTCTGTGTGCATCCTTGTGTGTTGTTCTGTCTGTGTGCATCCTTGTGTGTTGTTCTGTCTGTGTGTCAATGTGTCCTGTCTGTGTGCATCCTTGTGTGTTGTTCTGTCTGTGTGTCAATGTGTCCTGTCTGTGTGCATCCTTGTGTGTTGTTCTGTCTGTGTGTCAATGTGTCTTGTCTGTGTGCACCCTTGTGTGTTGTTCTGTCTGTGTGTCAGTGTGTCTGTCTGTGTGCATCCTTGTGTGTTGTTCTGTCTGTGTGTCAATGTGTCCTGTCTGTGTGCATCCTTGTGTGTTGTTCTGTCTGTGTGTCAATGTGTCCTGTCTGTGTGTATCCTTGTGTGTTGTCCTGTCTGTGTGCATCCTTGTGTGTTGTTCTGTCTGTGTGCATCCTTGTGTGTTGTTCTGTCTGTGTGTCAGTGTGTCCTGTCTGTGTGCATCCTTGTGTGTTGTTCTGTCTGTGTGTCAATGTGTCCTGTCTGTGTGCATCCTTGTGTGTTGTTCTGTCTGTGTGTCAATGTGTCCTGTCTGTGTGCATCCTTGTGTGTTGTTCTGTCTGTGTCAGTGTGTCCTGTCTGTGTGCATCCTTGTGTGTTGTTCTGTCTGTGTGTCAATGTGTCCTGTCTGTGTGCATCCTTGTGTGTTGTTCTGTCTGTGTGTCAATGTGTCCTGTCTGTGTGCACCCTTGTGTGTTGTTCTGTCTGTGTCAGTGTGTCCTGTCTGTGTGCATCTATGTGGCCTAACCCTAACCCTGTCCTGTCTGTGGCCATGTGTCTGTGTTTCTGTATGTTAGGCTGAGGGTTCAGCTTCCTATAGACAGCTGTGAGCATAATTAAGGCTTAACAATTAATTTCTAACAAAACTGTATTTTCCACAGAATTTATGAGGCTGAGCATTTATACATGAATCTAATTAAATTTATATTTATTCCAGCTCTGTAGTTATTATTGCTATTTGAATGTGGCAATGGCACAAGAGTGTTTATGGTTTAATATATGTGATTTATGATTTAATATCTCTAGATAATGATATCTGCTCCTTGTGCTGACAGTACTGATACATGCTAATTTCTTCTCATCTGACATGAAGTTGCTACACTGAGGCATAAATGTCTTATTGAGACATAATTTAATGGTACTGGTGCCAGTTGGACTTTTATAGAAATTTAGAACACGAGCAGCTCATAACTGTACTGACAGAATTCTTCCACTTGAATATTGGCTAAATCTAGAAATTTAGACTAAATTTAGTCACAAAAGAGTGTTACACGATCAGGAAGTAAAATCAGTGTCCTAGAAAAGAGTGTGTAGCTTACGTCATTGATCCAAGGAGTATCTTTTCTCACCTGAGTGGGTTTTTTATAGCAACGTAGCGGTCCACAGCAATAGCAAGCAGACTAAAGATGGAACTTTGGGTGAGGATGAGGACAAAGCAGGCAATGAAGAGGCAACCAAAGAACTGAGCACAGATGCCGACACTGAAATCACCACAAGCAATAAAAAAGAATAGGATTAATGAAAATTAGCATTAACATGAAAAGTCTTTTCAAAACAGATTTTGTAAGTTAGAAACGTAAAATCTTACCTGATGATGATGGCAAATGGAATTGCCAGGAGCCCCACAGCGATATCTGCCACAGCCAGAGACACCACAAACAGGTTAGTCACATTCTGCAAGTTTGAATTGAGACACACCGCCCAGCAGACCAGGACGTTCCCCAGTACAGCCAGAATGGCGATCACCACCTCCAGGACAATATATGCCAGCTGGGAATGCTTCATCGTGTTTCCGTGTTCCTCTGTCGACTTTCTTTGTGCTTCCATCCCACAGCTGCTTGTTGTGTATTTAGTGAATACCTGCTTGCCAAATCAGACCATTCACGGAAGAGTGATTATATCGGGGGGAGAGGAAGTATCCACCGCAAACAACAGGTACAGTCCCACTGTTCAAAGCCAGACTCTGGTTCTCTGTTCCTGCCTCCTCTTGTTCAGCAACACCATGGTGGAAGTGGAAACAGCTGGAATTCTGTCTCACTCAAAGAAGAGTGATGGGCTGGAAAGAGGGAACGCGTCACGGAAGTGAAGCCTGAGCAAACAGATTACGGTTTCTATCAGCCGTGGTTTATCTCAGGAAGACAGGTGTTCCATTTGGTTTCTACATGCACTCCAACAATGAAGCTTTTATTTCAGAGAAATTCTCATGATACCTCCAGGTTGTTGTTGTGGTTGGTTACCTACATAGTCTTTGCTGTCCTTTATGTCTTTATTCACTATTTGATTATTTTCAGTTGAACTTTGAATGTCTCTATGTGTTAAAATCAGCAAAGGCTGCAGTGAAGAGAAGCCACAGTCATGTGACCTCTGGTAACTCCTGCCAGAACTTTAGCTGCAGCATTTTGAACCAGCTGGAGGATCTGAGAACCATTCAGACCTCCTGATTAACCAGATCTATATATGAATCATATATTTGAACATGAAACCTAAAAAACAAAACGTGCCTGTAGAAACTTATCAGGATGATCCCTAAAAGACTGGTTATACTGGCAAAGAGAGGAGAGATGAAGTGGTTGTTTTGAGCGGAAGCCCCAGAAGGCAGAGACACGCACAACAGCCAAAGATGAGCCACAAGAAGCTTCACTGAAGATTTAACAGTCAGTAATCTGCAGACAGGACTTGGTGGAGGAACTCAGGAAACACGATCGGGTTAGGGTGGGCAGCACCAGCAGGCGTCTGAAAGGGCGATCTGGACAACCAGACAATGAGCTTGAAACTGGAATCCAAAAGCTTACAGGTAGTTCAGAACATTTAGGAGCCAGGCTCTACCATGGAGGATTGAACTGGTGTGAACCAGTCTTTTAAAGCAGGATGCAGGTGCAGATGATTGTCCGGTGATGCAAATCAGGTATGAAGGTGGATTAGCGTGAACTGGAGATCAGCCCTGCCCAACCTGAAACTAGACAGCTAGGGTTAGGGTTAGGGATAGGGGTTAGGTTAGGGTTAGGGGTTAGGGATAGGGGTTAGGGGTTCGGGTTAGAGGGTTAGGGATAGGGGTTAGGTTAGGGTTAGGGGTAGGGGTTTTAGGGATAGGGGTTAGGGATAGGGGTTAGGGTTAGAGGGTTAGGGATAGGGGTTAGGTTAGGGTTAGGGGTTAGGGTTCTTGTTAGGGTTAGGGGTTAGGGTTGGATTATTGTTAGGGTTAGGGGTTAGGGTTAGGATTATTGTTAGGGTTAGGGGTAGGATTATTGTTAGGGTTAGGATTATTGTTAGGGTTAGGGGTTAGGTTAGGGTAATGTTAGGGTCAGATCAAATGTGAACATGATAGGGTTAGAAATGGCTTCACACACATCAGCTCACACACATCACCATCAGCTTACATCATCATCACACACATCAGCTCACACATCGTGACTGCCCCCTGGTGGCTGTCTGCACATTAACACTACAAATGTGGACAATCTTCTACTTGAACTTCTGCCGTTTGACCAGAGATTTATAAGTGTTGAGATTTTAGTCAAAACAATTCTTACTTATTTTTCAATGTAATATTTAAAACAATGACTTTAAATTAAGGGTTTAGGGTTCGGGCTGCTCAGGTAAAGGTGTGCAGGCACTAAGAGACAGACAGAATGACTTGAACAATGATACATGAGTGGATGAATGATACTTTACTGTCTGACTCTACCTCCCATATCAGCACGAACAATTAGTCTTTAACCATCTTTTTACAACAGCTGGGACGAAACACACGGCTGTTTCTCGAGGAGTTGGAACAGTAAACCAAAATAAAAACAGAATTTATTCGCAAAACATTGATACTTCATACTTAATTGAAAATAGCACAACAGAAATATGTCAGATAATGAAAACAATGAAATCATTGTTTCCCAGATTTTTGGGAGATTTTTAGTGAGTGTTAAAGTATGAATCTGTGATGAAAAAACCTTATTCTTCTGTCCAAATTTGCCTTTTCACAATCTCTCTAACTTCCAGAGAAAGACATTTTTGTGACATTTCCGTCGAAATAGAAATGTTTCAACTGACAGAAGACATGAAACTATTGTCAGGCACGTTTTCAGTGTGACCTGGGGTCAAATCAGGTCTTCTCAGTGCGATGGTAGCACAGAATTACTGTTTCAAAGGGCCCGAAAATTTCAATGAATTTTTTTGCTCACCTGTAACTTCAGATGCCTAATCATATCGGAAATTCCAAGCATTGCCACTACTCTTATCTTCATGGGGTTTTTTTTAGTATTTTGCCCATTTTTCAGTGTTTCATTCAGACTGACGCTTCCATTTGAAACCTGTTTTTTTTTGACAACCCTAACGGAAACCTTTTCAGATGCTACCTCGCTGTGCAAAATATGTGCATTGCTTTTATTTACAATGCACCAAATGCCCCAACTTTTTTGGACACATTGTTGTGAATAAGAAAGTCACTAGAAACTGAAGAGAAAGGAACCTAGCACCAACAAAAATAAAGACAAATCTCTCACAGAAACATGCCTGCATGTTAAATTATGATCAATAAAATGTACAAAGCTTTTGAAAATCAGCTCAGGTTTAAGAGGATGCACAACAGTTACAGGAACAATATTCCCTCCTATTTTGAATGCACAGGAAATAAGATGAAACAAAATAATGTTCCTTCATGAAAAGAGCAGATATGTTCTTCAGTGGACTTCAGGTCACTTCAGTAGTTCTAAAATTGCAGCACTCTCTACATCTAAACACTCAATACAGACAACATGTATGTGTGTTTAACATTGCATAATGTCTACATTAGGCAACATTATGGGATGTCCTGCTCAGCAGTTAAAGAATCCATGACTTCTACAGCAGTTCAGAGGTTGGGTTCCTTTCAGGGTTCCTAGGAGAAATAAACCTGCTTCTGCATACCTGAAAGTCCAGGTAAGACTACAAATACACAGCTCACAATGCAAAACATTGTGAAATAAATTAAAGCAAGAGTGATTAGAATTAGTCCTAAAGAAAGATCTTTCAGAGTTTGTTCATATCTGTACATACAACTGACAAAAATGAATTTAGCAAAAAGTCCTGTTAAAATAAGAAGCCATCGTCTGCAAAGATGGGAATATAGCTGACTTAGCAGATAGAAAAAATATTGCTTCCTGCTGTTTGGCCATCTCTGTCTACCACATAGAGACGGTTGACACTGAAAACAAGATATATACAAAGGTTTTGGCATCCTGGAACAAGAAAGTA
>NC_079539.1:7134605-7182105 GCF_003711565.1 Takifugu flavidus | reverse complement strand
CAGCAGCTATTAATGTTTAACTTACACAAAGATAACAAATAATAAGCTAAAATGCCAAATAATGTCTACATTCATGATCTTACTTCCAACAAACTTTGGACAGGGTCATTTTCAATACAGACATGTGTTGAAAACATGGTTCTCTTCTATTGTGTCTAAAGGGTTAGGGTCTGGCAGGATTGGCAGTGGTTTTGGTCCTGCTGTGCAGTTTGACTCACTGAGACTGTGTTTCAGGCCGGAGGCAGAGTGCACGATGACGTTGAGGAAGCCACAAAGACCAGGAGATTCATCCTCTGGAGACACAGAGTGTTGGAGTGAAAAACATCCTGTGTGTCCCATTCATGTCTCCTGATTGTTATAGAGCATGTTTTCTATGATTTTCCAATTAATGCACTTTACTGGTGATTGACAAGCAGATAAGAAGAAAATGAATTGATCAAATTGATTAAAATTGTAATTTAAGATTGTACTTAAGATTGAACGCTGTTATTTTTCTCTGAAGAAGGTTCAATTAATTGTGGTGACAAATTGTGCCGTATTACGAAATTTTAGGGGGCATCACAAATATACCGTAGGATCCTTTACACCTGCAGAAATACCTTCTTGACTGATGCTGAGCGGCATGCGGTGGATTTTCTGCAGCTTGACGCAGTTGTTGGTCAACATCTGCAGCTCCACAGACGTCAGTGAGGCTGGTTTCACACCTGAAGACAAGATGACAACTGTCAACAAGAACTTCCAGGCATGAAGAAGACTGTCGTCCCACAGAAAACTTACATTTCTTCTGCTGCTCCTTGATCATGTCCCGCCATTCAGCACGCTCATAATCGGAGGAAATCAGGAAGCAGTAACTCTGAACACAAAACAGGGACCCTCATCAGTGGAGGAACAGCAGGTTTCACACGAGGTCCCGTCACGGGTCTTTGAGTACAGGAAGAACACCCTCGAAGCAGCAGTTCCACAGCGAGCACGTGCCAGGCCTTCAAAATCTGCTTCCTGACAGAATTCATCGCCAAACAATTCCCACTGTGCAGACGACCATCTCACGCTGTACTACACACAGCAGCCAGTAGGTGGCGTTGATACACTAGACGTCGTAGGTGTGGAGCGCATGATCAAACCACTGAACATTTTCAAAGCAACAGTGATTATATTGGCCGGTACCAAGTTTTCCAATGGACCGATGACGAGCTGGAGTTGCCTCGATGAGCATCCTTGAACTATAAAACTTCAAAAAATGCACGAACAAGCAAGTCAAAATCTTCTACACATATGCAAAATCAGCTGTCGTGTGCATGCCTGAAATTGCTGAAAACAACCAGCTTGGCACGTCACGGCAACGGTTTCAAAACTCTCCACTTTGAAACCTATCTTTGTTTCCTGTTTCGGCATTCTCCTGTAATCAGAGAGCCCAAATGGAACTAAAGGCTTCAGGTTTCTTCCTGTTAAAGGGGACTTTTTCCTGCCCCTGTTCCTTGTTGGGGGGTCAGGCCCTGCTGGGATCCTGGAGAGGGTCTAGAAACAATTCTGATTGTAACAAACTTCACATACACAGACTTCACATATGTATACTTCACATACACTTTAATAATTAATCTACAAATACCCAGTGACTAATCATTTGACAGTTCTGATTAAAATAAATATACACACACACACACACACACACATATATATATATATATATATATACACACATACACACAGTACATACATACATCCACATATATATGTATGTATGTATGTATGTGTGTGTGTGTGTGTGTGTGTGTATTTATAATATTATATCTATTATAATTTAATAGATTGTTACTATCCATGGGACTATCCTGGTAAAATAAGGGTTAAATAAAATAATAATAATAAAATAAAGGCATACCTTGCCATTCTTGTTGTGGACCCTCAGATGCATGCTGGGAGACATGAGCAGCAGCAGAGACTCCTGCTCACACAACTTTTTCCTGAGACGGTCGATCACTTTTGGACCCTTATTGGCTCTCTGAAATGGCAACATGTCACATGAAAATCTCCAAGGTTCCCAGCAGACATGAAAAAAAGATGGTGTGTGCAGAAAAATACCTTCTCTTTCTGGATTTCACTGCGGATATGTGATATCTTGACCTTCAGGGCATCCAGCTCTTCATCTGGTACCTGTGGAACTGTCAGTGGCTCCACCTCCTCAGGACTCTGGAAGGTGAGCTCTGTTAGCGGGATGCACCACTTAGCGTCATACTGCTGGTTCTTCCTGTGAGGGAAGGAGGAGCAAGATGGGAAAAAGGCAGCACAATATCGCAAGTTCCACATTTTAAAAAAGAATCAAAGTTTTACATTCATTTGTAGAAAAATAACCTAAAAGAGAAATTGCTGATTTGTTTGTCTTTGTTTACTCTGTGGTTTAAAGTTCATTTTCCTAATTCTGACAAGCATAAACAACAATTTTCACACTGAAGTTCACTTGTATGTTTCTCAGGAGTATAAAATTGGATCTTTCTTCGGTACGAACCTCATCACCAAGGCAAAAGAACACGGAAGTTCTGGTGAAGAGAGGCCTAAATTCTATGTAGCTTTGCAGGTGTGGTCAGGTGGACAAAACTCCAGAGACGTCCCAGCAAACAGGTGCATGGCCAGGCTTTAACCCTAACCCAGCAAACAGGTGCATGGCCAGGCTTTAACCCTAACCCAGCAAACAGTGCATGGCCAGGCTTTAACCCTAACCCTAACCCTAACCCAGCAAACAGGTGCATGGCCAGGCTTTAACCCTAACGCTAACCCTAACCCAGCAAACAGGTGCATGGCCAGGCTTTAACCCTAACCCTAACCCTAACCCAGCAAACAGGTGCATGGCCAGGCTTTAACCCTAACCCTAACCCAGCAAACAGGTGCATGGCCAGGCTTTAACCCCAACCCTAACCCTAACCCAGCAAACAGGTGCATGGCCAGGCTTTAACCCTAACCCTAACCCAGCAAACAGGTGCATGGCCAGGCTTTAACCCTAACCCTAACCCTAACCCAGCAAACAGGTGCATGGCCAGGCTTTAACCCTAACCCTAACCCTAACCCAGCAAACAGGTGCATGGCCAGGCTTTAACCCTAACCCTAACCCAGCAAACAGGTGCATGGCCAGGCTTTAACCCTAACCCTAACCCTAACCCAGCAAACAGGTGCATGGCCAGGCTTTAACCCTAACCCTAACCTAACCCAGCAAACAGGTGCATGGCCAGGCTTTAACCCTAACCCTAACCCAGCAAACAGGTGCATGGCCAGGCTTTAACCCTAACCCTAACCCAGCAAACAGGTGCATGGCCAGGCTTTAACCCCAACCCTAACCCTATTTCTGACCAGCCAATGGTTCACATTGCTGTGGTTCCCAGCAGAAAGGAAGTCTTCAGGTATACGAGGCCACTGTCGTAACTGACAGGATGACCCTGCGTTAAAAACACTGTGCCAGGATTTTTTGGATTATTGTGATTATACCAGATGCATCATGTAGCACACAAGCTAGTAATGCTTGTAGCCTTTGAAGCAATACAAAAAATGAGGTGTGCCTTGTGACAGATCTATTCCTACAAAATCTCATCAGTTTTGGAAGAATAAATATTCCAAAACCGACTTTAAATGCTATCAGTCTTCTTTGTTTATTTAGCCTTTCCTCATCTACTGTGACGATCTATGTATTAGGGAAGACCTTATAGATTTAAGGCAGAATTCATTTTTATCTTAATGAACTTAGTCGACATAAAGGCGGCACTGTTGCCGTCACTCACCCTCCAATTTGTTTCTTCAGTTTTGCACAGAGCAGTACGTCAGTGAAGAGGAAAACATGCCTCAGTTTCCTCGCTCCTTCCACCATCTCCACCATGAAACTGTCCTTCAGCAGCTGTCGACTCTGCAGCAGAAAACACGTTTCTGTTTGCCTTATTTTTAGAATGATGAGACAGACATTAGATTAAGTTGTCAATGACGTCATGCCTGAGGAACAACTGCTGTTCTGTGACTGATGTCAGACTATATAATGAGAAGTGCAGTACCACCATCTGCCACCAGATGAAGCTGCGTCTGGCCTTGGAACGTGCTGAATTAATTCTGAGACTCTTGTTCATATTCTTAGAATAGGGACACCTGAACCAGCTAATTACATTTGTTTCCATTTAAACATTATTTTAGTAGTATTTTCTTTAACAGTTATATTTAAAAAAGCATTATATTCAAAAGTGTTTGACTACTATTTTGAAACATGGAAATTTGTGAAAGAGGGCCCCACAGGAGGGTTGTTGATGATAATAATACTAATAATCATCACATTATCGGCATCTGGACAAGACTGAAACATCTGCACAAAGTCATAAATGACCTGGTGTCGAATACGGACTCACATGGAACCAACTGCGGTTCTGTTCGCACCAAAGAGATCCTTCCATCTCTTAACAATTTAGTCTGTTTTTTGGCCATGACGTCACGTGGAGTAACTGCTTGGACTCTTTTTTGTTTGACGTGATATAACAGCTCTTCAGAACCTTGTAGAACACCATGTTGATGCATCATTGATGTCGTCTGCCGCTCCTTCCCAGCTGGGGAGACGGGCTGGCTTTAATATTTGCTGAAAAACTACATGCTGGCTGTTGTCCTGTGAACTCATTGGTGAATATTGTGTTTCTAGCAGATTTTGGGGCTCTCGCTCCTGTTCTTTCTTCTATATTGTGCTTCTTATTATATACTCTGTTAATGGGACCTGCAGAGGTTTTATTGTTGTTGGGGCCATTGTGAAGGCTAACCTCTCCTTTCTTCACCATTGTCAGCTGGCGTCGTGGTGCCGTTTCCTCATTAATGCTGGACAGGAAGTTCTGGGAAATTCGCAGAGCGTCTTGCAGGAGCGGGTGGTCTGGGTGGCTGCTTGGAGTGTGCTTGAGCAGGTCCTTGGTACAGCAGAGAATAAATGCAGATGAAATATTCCCCAAGCTTTTATTTTCCCGAGTCTGTGCAGTTGCAGATGATTCTCTGAGGGCATCTGAGTAAATACGTACATGAAGAACCAGAGTACTGCGAGTGACTCTGTCCACAGGTTTATACAACAGAGCTGCAACAGAAGCAATGATTACATGTAAAGAGGTCATCAAGACAAATATTTGCAATATTGATGAATATTAGTGCTGAAACGTAGGACGACGGACCCTCCAGAGACTTTTTGGCTGTTTGGTCTTTGCAGTCTTTTGGACTCCTCACCTTCAAATTCTGTGAAGATGAGGGAGATGATTCCAGGATGAAAGGACTGAAGATAAGTGACACTTTATCAGTAATGACTATTAAATAAAGAGAGAATCAAATGGAGCTTTCTAGTGAACAACATTTCGTCTTTCCTTAAGCATAAAATACGTAAAAACATATCAATGAAGTGAGACTAACCTTAAAAAGCCCATTGGAATTTTCAAAGAAGCTATGGAAGCTTTTATCAGCCCCCAACCCCATCTTACATCTCCTGGGTAATGACCCAAACACTCAGCCAGTTCTTAAACAGGGATCAGGGTTAGGGCTAACCCTGTCCGATATTTATCAATGACAAATCCCGTCATTTCTGAAACATTCTACAGTCGTAGCGTCTGTGTGCCTGGACTTCTCTCTCTCTTCCTCCGTTCTTCACTAACTTTCCTCCACCTTCTCCTCTCACCACCTGCTTGTTGGACCTGCCTCTCCTGGTACCTTCCTCTCTTCTGGAACGTATGAAATGGAGGCCAACTTTTGGACCTCAAGAGGGCTTCTTTTACATTCCTTGATCAATCATTATTGATCATAATTGTGTTCTGTCCCTTTAAGAAATCCCCAATAATAAGCTCAGGAATATAAACTGTTAGCGACAAAGTTAATGCAAATAAGATTTTCTTTGCTCAGAATATTGTGGTTCTTCTGCAGGTTTCCTCCAAGTTAAAACTGCTACCTGTCTGTGATCTGGGCCCAAATTTGGTTCTGGGTTCAAATCTCCTTGGGGCCACGGCCATGTTCTGTTGGGGTTGATGGATGGATGAATGGGTGAATGGATGGATTTGATCATTCCTGTCCTCGTACCTCAGAGATTTCAGCAAACTGGGAATTGGCCTGGCAGCACTTCTCTGCCGTCTCCACGGCCGCTTCATAATTATCCACGAACGCTCGGTACAGCCCGAGCTGGCTGGCCTGAGAAACAAACACATTAGGGTGATCAATCTTCGGCACTTTTTATCTCATTACAATTAGTCCTTTTATTCCTTCTCTTTATATTTATTCTAGTTTCCAAAAGGTTGCCAAATCTTTGACAGACTGCACTGACCAACAGGAGCTTTTGTCTTTGCATAACTGAGCATAACTGAGAATACAAATAAAGTCTTCTTGCCTTGGAACAAGTCAAATCTGAGCATTGGAAGAAAACCAACTGCGTCACCATTTGTGTTACATTTCCAGCCGGTGACAGTCAAGACCCAAGAGTGCGGATACACACGGTCAGGAAGCCGTGGCCATGAAGACAACAAACCCCGAAACCTTTGGTCAGGTATCCCAGCTACCCTACCCAGCTATGAGAGTGGCTCACTGACCAACAGATGAAGTGTGAGGAACTATGGGGACTGTAAGGTGGCCCACGTGGAGAGTGGCAAGGTGGAGCCCAGGAGCCCAGGAGCAGTAAAAGGCCCCGAGAGAGTCCAGCAGAGTGAAGATGAACACCGAGAACATCTCGCAGAGCATTGGTAGTTTCAGGATCAAGAAGAAAGCTGTGACGAGGTGTTTGTACAAGCCCAACACTAATAACCACACAAAGGTCCCGTGGAGGTGCGCGAATCACACGTCCAAACACCACTGCTCAACTCTGAAGTCTGGAGCTTCTGCTGGGGTGGAAATCCAGAATAGAATCTCACCATTTTTTGGAAAAGATCTCCCACTTTTTGGTGATGGCTCCACTGTTGCACGCGAGGCAGAAGTCCATCATAGAACTCTCTGTGGATCTCATAAAGCTCAGGCACTTTGTAGAAGATGGTTTCGATCTGGGCCACAGTGAGGACAGGCTGAGACGTTGTGGCTGCAGCCTTCAGAGGCTTCATGGGCTGAGGAACATGACATGAAGCAGTGTGACATCACTGAAGGGGTGTGTGTGTGTGTGTGTGTGTGTGTCTGTGTGTCTGTGTGTGTGTGTGTGTGTGAGTTCTGACCAGGAGCAGAGCCTCTAGGTGACTAAGGTACGTCTCTTCAGTGACCAGGATCCCTGAAAGGACCCGCTTCCTCATCTCCAAACCTTTCTCTGGGTCACAGTCTGTCTGGAAAACACAAATATGCAAGATCAAATATTACTGACAGTTCTCCATCAAAAAAGATTCCAGACATTCCTTTTCTTCACTGCAAATCAGCCCTCGATGACAGCTGGCCCCGTCACACCTCTGGACAACAAGGCGGCTCATTTTGATGTGGTGCTTTTATAAAGCTGATAACTTTTTTTTTTTAGGTCTTTGGTGCTAGGGTTAGAGGGTTCGGGGTTAGAGGGTTAGGGTTAGGGTTAGAGGGTTAGGGTTAGGATTAGAGGGTTAGGGTTAGGGGTTAGGGGTTAGAGGGTTAGGTTAGGGGTTAGAGGGCTAGGGTTAGGATTAGAGGGTTAGGGTTAGGGGTTAGGGTTAGAGGGTTAGGGTTAGGATTAGAGGGTTAGGGTTAGGGTTAGGGTTAGGGGTTAGAGGGTTAGGGTTAGGATTAGAGGGTTAGGGTTAGGGGTTAGGGTTAGAGGGTTAGGGTGAGGGTTAGGGTTAGGATTAGAGGGTTAGGGTTAGGGGTTAGGGTTAGGATTAGGGTGAGGTTAGGGTGAGGGTGAGGTTAGGGTTAGGGTGAGGTTAAGGTTAGGGTGAGGGGTTAGAAGGTTAGGGTTAGGGTTAGGGGTTAGGGGTTAGGGTTAGGGTTAGGAGTTAGAGGGTTAGGGGTTAGGGTTAGGGTGAGGTTAGGGGTTAGGGTTGGGTGAGGTTAGGGGTTAGGGTTAGGAGGTTAGGGGTTAGGGTTATTTTATTTTTTAGGGTTTCTTGTTAGGATTAGGGTTAGGAGTTAGAGGGTTAGGGTTAGGGTGAGGTTAGGGTTTTAGGTTAATTTGTTAGGGTTAGGGGAGGGGTTAGGGGTTAGGGTTAGGGTATAGGTGTTAGGGTTAGGGTTTACGATTTCAGGTTTAAGGTTAGGTTTAGAGTTAGGGGTTAGGAGTTCGGGGTCAGAGTTAGGGTTTAGGGTTAGGGGTCAAAGTTAGGGTTTATGATTTAGGGTTCAAGGTTAGGGTTAGGGTTAAGGGTCAGAGTTCGGGGTTAGGGTTTAATGTTAGGGGTCAGAGGTAGGGTTTGGGGATGAGACCTCCCATTTACTTTCGCTTTCTACATTTGTCTGTCTGTAGGTATCTAGTAGATGTTTCTGATCAATAAACCAGAAACATATTTCTTTATTTGAAATCTCATTTAAAAACGTTAAACTTTACAAAGGTTAATTGAAAACCTTCACGTATCGAAGTGATGGAGAACTTTTATTGGAGGAAAGCAGATTTAAAATGGAGCAGAAAATCGAAAAATGAAAAACAACCCTAAAGTACAAATGAAGGTTAGGTGCTCGCTTCCTGCATTGCACTGGGGTCAAAGTTCATTCATATCTGTGCGTGATATTGATATTTGAGTCATCTTCTCACCGACTTGGAGGATTCGAACGAGCCCGATGACAACGTGTCCCGACTGCTGCGACTCTTGGAACTGAGGTGTGGCGAAGATGATGGCGAGTCGTCAATGAAGGGCAAGATGTCGTGGTGGCGTCGCTGTTCTTCGGCGCGGTCTGCATCGTAGTTGTAGGAAGGGGGGGTCCCGGTGAAGTGAGCATCTATGACAACATAAACCGAACATTAAAGCTCCAAATATTGTGGATTGGGTGAACAAACATACAGAACCTTACTCCCACCCGATGACTAAAAACACACAGATACACACTCAGAACCTCCCAAACATCCAACAAAAGGATTGAGAAGCACAATTATCCCTGCTGAGTCCCAAATAGGGCGACTCTGCGTCTTCGTGCCAACGACGATGTGAGTGCACGTTTGAAAAAAGGATTGATGGAGAAAAACCAGGGATAAAAATGGACAGACTGATGGTACAACTATGAAGCACTAATAGCATTTGGGATGAGCGCCTAAAAGGGGTAAATAGGTGTGGAAAGCTGTGTTAGGGTTAGGGTCAGGGTTAGGGTTAGGGTCAGGGTTAGGGTTAGGGTGAAGATGAGGGGTTAGGGTGAAGGGTTAGGGGTTAGGGTGAAGATGAGGGGTTAGGGTGAAGGGTTAGGGGTTAGAGTGAAGATGAGGGGTTAGGGTGAGGGTTAGGGTGTGAAGATGAGGGGTTAGGGGGTTAGGGTGAAGATGAGGGGTTAGGGTGAGGGTTAGGGTGAAGATGAGGGGTTAGGGTGAAGGGTTAGGGGTTAGGGCGAAGATGAGGGGTTAGGGTGAAGGGTTAGGGTGAAGGGTTAGGGGTTAGGGTGAAGGGTTAGGGTTAGGGGTTACGGGTGAAGCTGAAGAGAGGGGTTAGGGTGAGGGTGGGTTTAGGGTGAAGATGAGGGGTTAGGGTGAAGGGTTAGGGGGTTAGGGGTTAGGGTGAAGATGAGGGGTGAGGGTTAGGGTGAGGGTTTGGTGTTAGGGGGTTATTCTCTACTGAGCCAAATACACCAACACATCCAGTCACATCACAACTTGCATATTTTCTGTGACCTTTGCACTTTCATGTCCACTTCTTTTATGGATAACTGACTGCTTTGCCCTTACTGTGATTTTGCAACTTCCATTTTAAATTCTTCTGTTTTTATGCTCTTGAACCCATGGAACACCTGCTGTCCCACACTTCCTCCCCATCTCTCCTCTTATTCAGGGTTATTATAATCATTTGGTTGAACGCTGCTTTATTGAACTGATGTCCACGTCTCGTTAGCGTCTCAAAGGATCAGACTGAAAACACAAAACCCTAACCCCGCTGGATCCTGGGACACCAGATGACTGTTTCAACTTGGCAACACTTGCAGTTATTTCTCTGTTCACATTGAGGCTCAAGGTGAAGCAGTCAAGCAGATGTTTGGTATTGAGCCACTGAAATTGATATTTTCCTGAGTTTCCCTCCAAGGATAGTTAATTATTAAAGGAGCAGGGTAGACAGGAGGGAGAACCAGGTGACCAGTGAACCTGTTTGGGTGATAAAATCAACGGCTCAGCGATTACATGAGAGCATCTCTGTGGCCACGTTCCTCAATATTTCACAACAAATCATTTTGAAGGTGGATCCAATAGAAAATGAGTAAGTTGAAAGAGGTGACAACAGAAGTGGGGTTAGCCATGGCGTTCCTCAAGGTTCTGTACTTGGACCAATCCTCTTCACCTTGTTCACGCTCCCCTTAGGGAACATTATTCGGCAGCATGGGATAAATTTTCATTGTTATGCCGATGACACTCAGCTTTATTTATCCATGAAACCAGAAGAGACAGAGAAGTTAGTGAAGCTCCAGACCTGTCTTAAAGACATAAAGTCCTGGATGTCTTCAAATTTCCTCCTCCTTAACCCAGGAAAAACTGAGGTCATGGTGTTTGGTCCTGAACCTCTCAGGGACAGATTAGATCACATGATCACTCTAGATGGTATCTCATCAACATCTAGTCTCTCTGTGAGGAATCGAGGAGTAACTTTTGACCAAAATCTCTCCTTCAACTCACACATTAAATTAGTCTCTAGAAGTGCCTTTTTCCACCTGAGGAACATCAGAAAGATCAGGAAGCTACTGACCCACCATGATGCTGAAAAGTTAATTCATTCTTTTGTTCCTTCCAGGCTGGACTATTGTAATTCTTTATTATCAGGGGGTCCAAACAACTCTTTAAGAGGCCTCCAGCTGATCCAGAATGCTGCAGCCAGAGTTCTGACAGGTATTGACCACAGAGATCACATGACTCCTGTACTGGCGTCGCTTCATTGGCTGCCCGTTAAATTTAGAATCATTTTTAAAACCCTTCTTTTGACCTACAAGGTCCTCAGAGGCCTAGCTCCATCCTACCTGGAGGAGCTAGTGACACCTTACCAGCCCAATAGACCGCTCCGCTCTCAGAATGCTGGTCTACTTGTGGTTCCCAGAGTCTCTAGGGGTAGAATGGGGGGCCGAGCATTTAGCTACCAGGCCCCCCTGCTATGGAACCAGCTCCCTGTCCAGGCCCCCATGCTATGGAACCAGCTCCCTGTCCAGGGTTAGGGTTAGAGAAACTGGAACACAGTTATCTTACAAATAAGCAAGATAATTAGTAATCAAAACACCCAACCTGTCGCCAACTGCTCATGGCTCTGGCTGAATAAGCAGCCAACTAACCTAAAGACTAAACCAGCTGGTTGGTTAAGACTAAACCAGCTTCAAGTCTGCCGAGTTTTAAAAGCATGACACTCAGCAGGGAGTCCGACACACATTTCACTCCTGATGATGTCACCAACACAGACAAAGACAGCAGAATTAATCCTCACAACAGCTGGGATATTCATGCATTCATTCATTCATACAGACACAGACACACACACACACACACACACACACACACACACACACACACACACACACACTCTTCTGCTAATATAAATCAAGCCATTTGTCAGTCTGTAATGCCTCTATTGATAATGTGATCAGTTGAATTCCTCAGCAGACTGAACAAGCAGCAAAGTTCTGACAACATGTTTTTGGGTTTAGCGGAGACACAAAACCACAAACGCAGCCACCTAATCTGGAACAAAGCCAAAATCCAGAACCAGTCACGGATAAATACAGCAGTCAGTTTAGAGGTTTCTCTTTCTGCTGGTTGAACTTCAGTGTGACCTCCAACCTACCTTCTCAGCCCCACAACAAAACTCACCCAGATGGTCTCCATGGAAACTGTTGTCATGAGACGTCCTTCCATGGGGCAAAAGGTCATGGTGGGCAGGAGGGGGCCAGATCTGTCCAGTCTTGCGGACACTGACAATGGTGGCCTCAGACATGACGACCTGACCCCCCTGCTGCCGGTGGTGCCTCTTCTGAGACTGTGGTGTTGGTGGACTGCTGCTGTCAAAGGAGTGCTGAGAATTCTGAGAGTTTTGGGACGGTGAGCGGCTCTTCTCTCTGAAAGGCCGGCGGAAGGCCGTGGTGGGACTTGGTGACACATGGCTGGACTGGCCTGATGAGAAATCCTCCTCGCTGGATGTCAGGTTCTCGTTGGAACTGCAGTCTGGTGTATAGCCGCCGCCGCCGCCGCCGCCACCACCACCACCACCACCAACATCTTCAAAGCTACCAGGGGAGTAAGAACGGCGAGGCCAGGTCAGGAGATGATCATCACTGCTCCCTGTCCCTCCACCACCTCCTCTGCCATCTCCTCCACCACCACCTTCACCCATCATTACCCCACCGACATAGACGCTGGAATAGGCCTGGAACTCAGAGGGCTGCCATGGAGGTGGTGGAGGTTTGCTGCCATTGGTTTTTCCAGAATGCCGTTGGTTGGGTTCCCCATCTTCATATTCTGCCTCATATCCACAGGTGCTCTCTGTAGACCGCCCTCGGAACACTGCCCTGGCCCGGAGCTCCCCCGCCACCGTGGCCAGATTTCCTGGGAGTGAATGCAGGGATCTCTTTCTCTCCATCTGCAGAGCCTGGGTACCCAGGTTACCAATCTTCTCAGGAACATCCCGCTCATTTCCCCGGACGAGGCTTCGGTCATGGTGGAATTCCAAGTTAGGGTAAAATGGCGGAGGAGGCTTTTCCTTGCTACACGCTGTGTCCCCCGTTTGAGAATTGGCCCATTTGATTCTCTCAAAGTTGGACCTGAGGGCTGCCACACCAAGCCCCATTCCCATTTTGTCCTTGGAGTCTGGGGGAAACTCTGGGGGGTGGATGGTGGGTCTGCGAGGGGAGGTGGTAACGGTGCCTCTCTGTTTGGATGGTGAGAGACCATCCAGGTTATCACATGATGTAGACTCAACCTGGTGGGGCCCCTCAAAAGCAGATTCCAGGTTGTCTCCATGGGAGGCGGACTTCCTCGCTGGTGGAGGTCTTGGTTTGGACCTGCTGGTCACATCTGGCAGAGCTTGATAGCGACTCCGGTCCCCACTAAAGCCTCCAGCTCCAGTCTCCTGCATAATGGGCTGATGGGACGGGCACTCCGCGCCCTGCACTGCCGCAGGGTCCACCCCCTCGTTCAGCGGCGTCTTGCGGAACCCCCAGCGCTGCTTGTCGTAGCTCTTTCGTTCTTTGGCCAGGAGAGTCTGCAGGTAGATCATGCGAAAGCGTTCCTTGTTCACCTCTTGCTCCAAGCGCCGAATGGACCCTTTGCACTTTTCCAGCTCCAGCTCGATGTCTCCGACGGAGTGCAGCTCCATTTTGGGGGGTTCAGAATCTGGGAATTGCGCCTTCCACGCTTCCATAAATCCCACGGGCTCCACCATTGTTCGCCTGGTCCTTGGTGTGCGTTGTCTGGGTCGCGTAATTTATCTGTGGTTGAGGATAACAAAGGCCGCGGGAGGCCGTGTTCGTGGCGGGCCTTCAGCAGCAGGATCGCCGTCTAATTGCCGACACTTTCCGTGACTGATGATGCAACAAAGCCCCCCATTGTGAAGCAGAAGCTGGATGCTCGTGCTGCTCTCTCGCGCATTTTTCCACGATATGACATCATTCGGATTGCTGAAATTCGCCTGGGAACGGCCGCAGAGCGGGCTGGAGCTCTCCGCTTCGGTTCTCGGGGGCTCCGCTTCGGTGTCTGCGGGACGCGCTGCGGGACGAGCTGCGGGATGAGCTGCGGGATGAGCGGCTCTACCGACCCAGGCACGCTTTGTTATCCCATTTTCCTCCGGAGCCGTGTTTTTCTCCGCTCCTCCGTAGCTTCATCCCAGTCTTCTTCAGAAGTGATGAAGATGATGACACGGTGAAGGATGCTGGAGTGGGCGGAGCCACAATCCCGATAGTTAAAGAGACAGAAGAGAAAAATGGGCGCTTCTCGATAATTTTTATAAATAGTTTAAATCTTCACTCATCTCCCGGTATTCCAGCTGATATAACTAGTTTCTTTAACATAACTTTCCTCTTCCTTCAGTTTTAAGACACAGCTGGGACCACAGCGACACCCAGTGGCAGTTCTGGCAGTTGTAGTGACAAAGATGAAATAACTCGAAGTTTGGGAAAACATGACATTGAATCGTTCTATATTATTACAAGTAGTAATGTTTAAGTACAAGTAACCCTAATAAAACATGTTCATGAAGGTCACATTGTAGGATGAATCAACACTAAGTATGACGTTAGACGTCGATATTCGTGCAGCTGTGATCATCATCATATAATCCAAAACGCGTTGTTGTTATTTTGCTTTCCATATTTTAGAAAATTGCCATTTCAGCGCACTTGGTACGATTGTGTTGTAATGTATACATACACTGATATGTATGTATCACAAACAGCGTTTTTAATAATTATCATCTTCAGAAATAGCCAGTTGCACAGCGTAAACTTATTCACTCCAACTCCCAGAATGCACCTCGTCATCCGAACAACAGCTGGCACCGAAAGAACTCAACAGATACTCAATGAGAGGGGAGACAGCTGGAGTGTGCAGGAGAGCAGTGGTTAAAAGGTGACACACACGTGCTCACTTGATCTGAAAAGTCAAGAAAGACTTTAAATACTTGGATTTAAAGGCTTTATGAAAAATTAATGTGAAGCAAAATAAACTACGTAATGAGTGCATTGTATATAAGTAGCATGTTCGGGTGTGAACTTGCCCTTGAATCAAATGCTGTGCAGAGCTTTTCCACACTTCAACTTTAGCAAATACAAAGTCAATGAGTCCAACTGCCTTTAATATATCAGGGGGACATTTCAGGTAGGAAATGGCACACCTCAGGTGTTGGGCAGGGGCAGAACCTTTAGAAGACCAGGGGCAGAGACAAGACCAAGAATGACCAGGAGATGCCGTCCATGCATCCAGATAGCTCCTTGAGCAGCTCCTTGAGCAGCTCCTTGAGCAGCTCCTTGAGCAGCTCCTGAGCAGCTCCTTGAGCAGCTCCTTGAGCCAAGCCGCTTGTCCAACCCTTTACCAGGCTCCAGGTAGTTTCTTGCCACAAATTCGATCTTCAGAACCATCAGCCACTGCGTCAGATTCAAAGGGGTGATCTTGAAGATGATCTAAAGAGAAAGGATAACCGATGAGTGCTACTTAAAGATTAAAATGTGGGCATCAGAAAGGGGTCTTCCTGGCAGAGGCTCCACATAAAGGATCATCAAGTGTAAAGACATTGAAAGACATTGGCACCAGCAGCCACTCACTCTCCCAAGGAGACACTGAGGAACAGAACTGACCATATCACAGACAAGACACTGCACGTCACAGGGAGCAACAGATGGGTTTTCTGGTTCAGGTACAGACTAACGAGTGACCAGCACAGACAGAGCCATGGTCCTGGGTCCTGGGGACTCAAACACCTCACAATCCAGACCATGGAAGTCTGCGTTGTCTGCTCCACATTGCAGGAAGTGGCTCTACAGAGAAAGGCACCCTGGGGTTCTCAGTAGGAGACGTCCTGGGAGTAGTTGCAGTCCAGTTGGGAGAAGGTCATCGTGGACCATCTGCTCCCTAACCTGGTCTGGAAGTGACACACGAGATGTCCTCACCTTTGTGGACAAAAAACTCAGCCCAGCAGAGAGCAGCAGGAGCAGAGAGGAGGGCAGCAGGAGCAGAGAGCAGCAGGAGCAGAGAGCAGCAGGAGCAGAGAGCAGCAGGAGCAGAGAGGAGGGCAGCAGGAGCAGAGAGGAGGGCAGCAGGAGCAGAGAGGAGGCAGCAGGAGCAGAGAGCAGCAGGAGCAGAGAGGAGGGCAGCAGGAGCAGAGAGCAGCAGGAGCAGAGAGGAGAGCAGCAGGAGCAGAGAGGAGCAGGAGCAGAGAGGAGGGCAGCAGGAGCAGAGAGCAGCAGGAGCAGAGAGGAGGGCAGCAGGAGCAGAGAGGAGGGCAGCAGGAGCAGAGGAGGCAGCAGGAGCAGAGAGCAGCTGGTCAGTGATGGTGTCGGCTCGGTCAGATCCAGCTCATGTCGACCACGTTGCTCTGCAGGAAGTTCTGCTTGGAGTTCTCAGGGATGAAGTCCCAAACCCGCGTGTACGGAACATGGATGGTACCGTAGAAATATGCTGGGGGTTCTCGTCTGATGGTCCACAGAAAGGAGTTCAGGTCCGACTGCTGAAAGAGGAGCAAATGGATCCTGACTGGATTCATCACCTTCATCAGTGATGTCAGCAGATCACCTGCGTCATGACACCACCAGCTGGTCACAACAGGTTAGCTAATGTGGGTAAACAAACTAGCAAGGAGTGACTGACCAGCGGTCAGTTTTCCACCGCTGAACAGGAACTGAATCATCGGGTCAGAGTTCAGCCTCCACTGGTCCGCACGGACCAGAAGAATCAGGCAGGACTGGAGAACCGCGCCGGCCGCGCCCCGCATCGTGTCTCTGCACCCTTCGGTCACGTGTTTCCGCGGCGCTGCTCCGGGTCCGGGTCCAGGTCCAGGTCACGTCTGTTTCGGCTCCACGCGGTTTCGCAGAGCGAGCTGACGAGACACGCGCATGCGCTTGTGTTCTTTTCTCGTGCGAGAGAAAGAGCGTACAACTTTCCATACTTCGAAAAAGTTTGGAAACGCGCGCGCGTCCGTGCGTGTGTGTCGGTGCTCCACCTCCTCGTCCACCCCTTCCTCCATGAACGCGGTTAGGGTTAGATGGAAGTCAAACATCTTAATTTTACCCGTGACGTCATCCATCTTTTCCGACTCCAAAAGAAAACACACTTCCTGTTTTATACAAGCTTTATTTACAAGTTGATTGGCAGGTTTTCCAGGAAAGGAACACTGGAAATCACCGGAAACTCCAAAGATCTCTCCTGTCAGCTAACTGGACTCGAGGAATCAGCTCCAAAGATTTCTGAGGAGCTGACTTTGCTTTGATTTGTAACATAAATGTGGATTTAACTCCGTAAGATGAGGCAGCAGCTCACGGGGAAATGCTGCCCCCTACCTGCAATGGTGAGAATGGACGGCTGACAGTTCCAAACTAAAACCACCCGGATGTGACGTCACACCTGACAACCCCCGTGTTATTAAAGTTAAACGTGTGCTTTTTTATCAACAGAAAAAGAAAAATCTGCTGTGCTGAACACTGTTTCCTCCCTCCGCTACTGTAACAGAACAGGTGACACGATAAAGACACTAATATAAAAATGTAATAACACTGCTGTACACTGGCAAAAGAATAAATAAGCCATCAAGATAAAATGCATCAATTTCACAAACCTGCAGGAGAAAAATAATAATAATGGGTTGAGAGGAGAAGCTCCCATTAATCCTGATGAATCTGGTCAATTTTCTTTTAAAAGAGGAGTGGAGATGGTTCTGGTCACCAGCCTGTCTCTGGTCACCAGCCTGTCTCTGGTCACCAGCCTGTCTCTCGCTCATGTCTTTAAAAAGGCACTAAACTGGAGGATCATCTCTCTCTGGGATTATTTACCTGTACAAGCAGCAGGCAACTAAAAACCTCACAACTTAGCTGTTGGCCAGAATCCAGGTTTGTGCATTAGCCTGCACGGGCTAACACACAGTTAGCATCATGGCGCTAACTGTCAGGAGGCTAATGGGGGCTTTCCTCACATGTAACATTGTTAATCAATAAAATGATCGACTTTGTCGACCTAAGTTTGAATGAAAAGGTGAAAAAAGGCCAGAGAGCAGCTGCAGGCGTTTGTCTTGTGACAGACCGTCCAGACATCTCCGGGAAAGTTCCAGGTCTGACGGGGATGCACGCCGATGGCGAGGGCTGACATTGGCCAAGCTCCGCCCCCTCAGGGTGTAACGGGCGGTGGTTTGGAGGGATGAACAGACAAAGGGAGGAGAGAGGAAGGAAGGTTCCTGTCCTGCGCTGCTGAGGAGGTTAGTGCGCATGCTGTTGCCATGCCGACCACAAAAAGTCATGCAAACACAGGGCGCTGGTGGGAGGCCGAGCTGAACCGAGCCGCACCGGACCCGTTCACAGCCGGGTCAGTCATGCAGTGACATCACTGTTGGGGGAGGAGACAGAGACAATGTTGAGAATGTTAGCAGGACATGGACAGAAAGACAGGGGGCAGTGAGACAGAGACAGATGGACACGGGGCAGTGAGACAGATGGACACGGGGCAGTGAGACAGAGACAGATGGACACGGGGCAGTGAGACAGATGGACACGGGGCAGTGAGACAGAGACAGATGGACACGGGGCAGTGAGACAGATGGACACGGGGCAGTGAGACAGATGGACACGGGGCAGTGAGACAGAGACAGATGGACACGGGGCAGTGAGACAGATGGACACAGGGCAGTGAGACAGAGACAGATGGACACGGGGCAGTGAGACAGATGGACACGGGGCAGTGAGACAGAGACAGATGGACACGGGGCAGTGAGACAGATGGACACAGGGCAGTGAGACAGTGACAGATGGACACGGGGCAGTCAGACAGAGACAGATGGACACGGGGCAGTGAGACAGAGACAGATGGACACGGGGCAGTGAGACAGAGACAGATGGACACGGGGCAGTCAGACAGAGACAGATGGACACGGGGCAGTCAGACAGAGACAGATGGACACGGGGCAGTGAGACAGATGGACACGGGGCAGTCAGACAGAGACAGACGGAGGCAGAGGTGGACTGAGACACAGACACTTTCATTAAGGAGTCATCTGTTAGTCCTGGATGTGATCTGCTCCATTAGGAAGGAGACCAACAAAGCTGGACCATTGTCCATCTCCCTGTGGTTAGAGGTGCTGCCTTGCTCCAGGTGACCTTTACCTGAGAGCTCAACCAGAAAGGGGCTGTATTAACCTGCATATCGCCCCCTAGTGGCGAGGAGGAACACATCCTCCTGCCACTTATTCTATTATTTAAACTGGGACAAGGAACCAATTCAGACGAGACCCAAAGTCCAGTTGAGAGCAACTGTGCAGGACAAGGTCCTGAATGAGAGGGAGGACAGAGTTGCCAGGCGTGTCAGGGCTGACCGAGATGAGGAGTGAAGGGTTCATGTTATGTGTGTCTGGTCTCCTGGTGTCCAGGTAGAGGAGAGACATCCTGTCTCTCTAACTGAGGAGAAACTGGAGAAAGAGGAGGACGTAGAGTGGCGCGGAGAAGGTGTCTGCAGCTACGCTGCTGCCTCTACCTGGCGGACGCAGGCTGGACGTGGCCTGGATAGGTGCGGCGGGCACTGGTGGCCTGTCTCTGCCGGGCCAGGAAGGACTGACCGGAGCCAGTGTTGGCGAGTCTGTCTTCAGCCGCCATCTTCTGCAGGGACATACCCTGAAAAAGATGGATGTACTGATCAGCTCACGTCCGCAGGTACAGCCGAGAGGACAAACCACATTGTCCACAAGCGCGACAGTGATGAGTGTTGGACACACATGTCCCATTTCCTATGCTAAGCTAATTAGCTGTCTGAGTGTGGGTCCATGTACCATGTTGTACCACGCCGACACAATCATCTTCTCCTCATAATCCCTTTGACCTTTGGCCTTGTCCATCTCCTTCTGTTGGGAGACAAACAAAGGCGTCGTGGACTCATTCATTGTCCCTCGTGTCCAAAAAGTTCTCCTCAAAACGGGGTGAGAACTTTAAGGAAATTGTGGCGAATCATCATTTCCCTGATGTGCTGCTCACCTCCAGCGAGTGCAGCATCCTCTCCTTCTCCTGCAGCTGGTTCTTCAGGGCCTGGACCTCTGGACCTGAGCCCTGGTTCTGTTTGGGGTCCAGGGTCCGAATCACCTGGAGAGGACACACTGGCTCATGATGGTGGAACGTAACTATGGTAACGGCAAGGCGTGAGCAGACACTCACACTCTTGGCCTTCTCCAGGTATTTCTTGTATCTCTCCTCCATCTGCTTCATGTCTTCATCTTTCTTCTTTAGGGCTTCCTCCAGCTCGTCCACTCTCTGAGCTGAGACACAGGGTGGAGACACCAGGGTGGAGACACCAGGGTGGAGACAGCAGGGTGGAGACACCAGGGTGGGGACACCAGGGTGGAGACACCAGGGTGGGGACACCAGGGTGGGGACATCAGGGTGGAGACACCAGGGTGGAGACACCAGGGTGGAGACACGGTCAGAGCGGAGCAGGACACACGCATCGGCCTGAGATGTTCCACACTCACTGCTGCTGCTGTACTTCAGTTCCATCTCATCAATGAAGGAGGTCTTCTTCGACACCTCGTTGCTCAGCTCTCGGACCTTCGCCCTGATGAAGACCAGAGTTTTAGACGCCGACCCAGAAATCGCATTTAAAGATGTCGGTGAGACTTACAGATTCTCCTCATACTTCTTTTTAAGGAGAGAAGACTGAAAAGCAAAGACAGGTTTCAGCAGAATATCACAGCCCTACTTTTCACCTTCTCCAACATTCCCAGGCCAGCTGGGGGACACGTTCTAACCTCCAGACAACAACGGAACATCTGACCAGCCTGAGACGGGTCAGATGGATCGGTACTTATGGAAGAGAACCTTCTGTCCTCAGCCGTGCTGGACAGAGGGAAAGAGCTTACATCTTCAGCCGTGGAGCCCTGCTCCTGCAGAGACTTCTGTAGCTCCTCCACCTGACTCTGCTCCTCCATCAGACGTTGATTAATCAGCCTGTTGAAGATCAGCAAGCATCAGAAACAGGTGAGGGTCCAGAGGAGCCCAGAGTCCTGCTGGTGCTCACCTGTTCTCCGTCTCCAGCTCGCTCGTCCTCCTGCTGGCGTCCTCCATCAGACTCTGCAGCAGAGCGATCTTCTCGTTGTCTGAACCTTCCTGGGACAGTTTCAGCATCTTGTTCTCATGCTGCAGACGGATCAGATGCTCTCTGGAGGGAGGGAGGCAGGCAGTCACAGACGGGCAGCAACAGACAGGCAGGCAGTCACAGACGGGCAGCAACAGACAGGCAGGCAGCCACAGACAGGCAGTAACAGACAGGCAGGCAGTCACAGACAGGCAGTAACAGACAGGCAGGCAGTCACAGACGGGCAGCAACAGACAGGCAGGCAGTCACAGACAGGCAGTAACAGACAGATAGGCAGCAACAGACAGACAGACAGGCAGCCACAGACAGGCAGAAACAGACAGGTAGTAACAGACAGGCAGCAACAGACAGGCAGGCAGTCACAGACGGGCAGCAACAGACAGGCAGGCAGTCACAGACGGGCAGCAACAGACAGGCAGGCAGCCACAGACAGGCAGTAACAGACAGATAGGCAGCAACAGACAGACAGACAGGCAGCAACAGACAGGCAGTCACAGACAGGCAGAAACAGACAGGTAGTAACAGACAGGCAGCCACAGACAGGCAGTAACAGACAGACAGGCAGCCACAGACAGGCAGCAACAGACAGGCAGTAACAGACAGACAGGCAGCAACAGACAGGCAGCAACAGACAGGCAGGCAGTCACAGACAGGCAGTAACAGACAGATAGGCAGCAACAGACAGACAGACAGGCAGCCACAGACAGGCAGAAACAGACAGGTAGTAACAGACAGGCAGCCACAGACAGGCAGTAACAGACAGACAGGCAGCAACAGACAGGCAGCCACAGACAGGCAGTAACAGACAGACAGGCAGCCACAGACAGGCAGACAGGCAGCAACAGACAGGCAGCAACAGACAGGCAGCCTTTCAGCTTTACAAACGAAGCTCGTTTCTCTTCTCTGAAGAAGGTGAAATGATGTGAAACAGGACTCCAGTCCAGGAGGCCCTGGAGCAACTCTGGACTTCCCAGCAGACCCAAGACTGTACGCACACATCAAGCAGGGCCTCCCAGACTGCCTGCAGATGCCCCGCCCCCTCAGCGAGTGGGTTACAGACTTGGTCTGCGACCAGCACCCTCAGTCTGCACCCTGCACCCTCAGTCTCCACCCTGCACCCTCAGTCTGTGACCAGCACCCTCAGTCTGCACCCTGCACCCTCAGTCTGTGACCAGCACCCTCAGTCTGCACCCTGCACCCTCAGTCTGCACCCTGCACCCTCAGTCTGCACCCTGCACCCTCAGTCTCCACCCTGCACCCTCAGTCTGCACCCTGCACCCTCAGTCTGCACCCTCAGTCTGTGACCAGCACCCTCAGTCTGCACCCTGCACCCTCAGTCTGTGACCAGCACCCTCAGTCTGCACCTGCACCCTCAGTCTGTGACCAGCACCCTCAGTCTGCACCCTGCACCCTCAGTCTGCACCCTGCACCCTCAGTCTGCACCCTGCACCCTCAGTCTGTGACCAGCACCCTCAGTCTGCACCCTGCACCCTCAGTCTGCACCCTGCACCCTCAGTCTGCACCCTGCACCCTCAGTCTGCACCCTCAGTCTGTGACCAGCACCCTCAGTCTGCACCCTGCACCCTCAGTCTGTGACCAGCACCCTCAGTCTCCACCCTGCACCCTCAGTCTGCACCCTGCACCCTCAGTCTGCACCCTGCACCCTCAGTCTGCACCCTGCACCCTCAGTCTGCGACCAGCACCCTCAGTCTGTGACCAGCACCCTCAGTCTGTGACCAGCACCCTCAGTCTGCACCCTGCACCCTCAGTCTGCATCCTGCACCCTCAGTCTGCATCCTGCACCCTCAGTCTGCATCCTGCACCCTCAGTCTGCACCCTGCACCCTCAGTCTGCGACCAGCACCCTCAGTCTGCGACCAGCACCCTCAGTCTGCGACCAGCACCCTCAGTCTGCACCCTGCACCCTCAGTCTCCACCCTACACCCTCAGTCTGTGACCAGCACCCTCAGTCTGCACCCTGCACCCTGCACCCTCAGTCTGTGACCAGCACCCTCAGTCTGCACCCTGCACCCTCAGTCTGCACCCTGCACCCTCAGTCTGCACCCTGCACCCTCAGTCTGTGACCAGCACCCTCAGTCTGTGACCAGCACCCTCAGTCTGCACCCTGCACCCTCAGTCTGCACCCTCAGTCTGCAACCAGCACCCTCAGTCTCCACCCTGCACCCTCAGTCTGCACCCTGCACCCTCAGTCTGTGACCAGCACCCTCAGTCTGTGACCAGCACCCTCAGTCTCCACCCTGCACCCTCAGTCTCCACCCTGCACCCTCAGTCTGCACCCTGCACCCTCAGTCTGCACCCTCAGTCTGCACCCTCAGTCTGCACCCTGCACCCTCAGTCTGTGACCAGCACCCTCAGTCTCCACCCTGCACCCTCAGTCTGTGACCAGCACCCTCAGTCTGCACCCTGCACCCTCAGTCTGTGACCAGCACCCTCAGTCTCCACCCTGCACCCTCAGTCTGTGACCAGCACCCTCAGTCTGCGACCAGCACCCTCAGTCTGCGACCAGCACCCTCAGTCTGCGACCAGCACCCTCAGTCTGCGACCAGCACCCTCAGTCTGCGACCAGCACCCTCAGTCTGTGACCAGCACCCTCAGTCTGTGACCAGCACCCTCAGTCTGTGACCAGCACCCTCAGTCTGCGACCAGCACCCTCAGTCTGCACCCTGCACCCTGCACCCTCAGTCTGCACCTGCACCCTCAGTCTGCACCCTCAGTCTGCACCCTCAGTCTGCACCCTGCACCCTCAGTCTGTGACCAGCACCCTCAGTCTCCACCCTGCACCCTCAGTCTGTGACCAGCACCTCAGTCTGCACCTGCACCCTCAGTCTGTGACCAGCACCCTCAGTCTCCACCCTGCACCCTCAGTCTGTGACCAGCACCCTCAGTCTGCACCCTGCACCCTCAGTCTGCGACCAGCACCCTCAGTCTGCGACCAGCACCCTCAGTCTGTGACCAGCACCCTCAGTCTGCACCCTGCACCCTCAGTCTGTGACCAGCACCCTCAGTCTCCACCCTGCACCCTCAGTCTGTGACCAGCACCCTCAGTCTGCGACCAGCACCCTCAGTCTGCGACCAGCACCCTCAGTCTGCGACCAGCACCCTCAGTCTGCGACCAGCACCCTCAGTCTGCGACCAGCACCCTCAGTCTGTGACCAGCACCCTCAGTCTGTGACCAGCACCCTCAGTCTGTGACCAGCACCCTCAGTCTGCGACCAGCACCCTCAGTCTGCACCCTGCACCCTCAGTCTGCGACCAGCACCCTCAGTCTGTGACCAGCACCCTCAGTCTGTGACCAGCACCCTCAGTAAACCATAAAGGTGCAACCATCGGTCATGTTGTCCAGGTACCTCATCTCAGGTGTGGTGATCTCAGCAGCCAGTGAATCCGAAGCACCGCTGCTCGTCAGAGGAAGCAGACCTGAAACAGAAACAGGGCGCCATCAGGACAAGGTCAGCCGACCACACGGCCGCAGGTGTCCTAGAGGTGCACCTGATGTGAGCTGGCCTTCCTGGGCCTGAACACAGTGCAGCTCTTCAATGGTCTCCTTCAGAGAGTCTCGTTCCGTCCTCATTCGCTGCAGAGAGAAGACAACCAGCTGATTCAGCAAATATTCCTGGACTGGATCTGATCAAAGCCTTGGTTTAATGTCGTCCGGAGGCACTTCTGATCAATCACAAGGTGGTGCTGAAGCAGGCTACGTACGTCCTTTTCTTTCTGGAGAGAGTCCACCTTCTCCTTCAGACGTTTGTACTCAAACTCCATCTTGTCAGCTTTTTTGGACTCTTCAGACAGTTTGTTCTGGAGCTCCACCACCTGTGCAAACACAGGTGAGTCACTGAGGAGGTCACATGACGCAACATCAGGCCAACATGGCTGCCTGTCAGACACCTGTCTCTTGTAGGTCTCCAGCTGGCCCTTGGCAGCATTGGCTTTCCGAAGTTCCTCCTCCAGACTGACGTTAGTCTGCATCAGCACTGTGTTCTTCTCCTCCATCAGTTTATTCTGGACACACATTTACAACCTTTATTCAACATTCTAGGTGTGTGTGTGTGTGTGTGTGTGTGTGGACATTTTGGCTGGTCCTCCCAACATCAGAGGGTTCAGACTTGATTTGAAGGTTGGTTAGAAGTGGGTCTGTCAGGGTCAAGGTCAAGGGTCGGGGGTCAGTTGGGATGTTTGGGCTTGAGGTGAGGGGCTGAGGATGTATTGACTATGAACGTCCTCACAAAGATTGAAGAGCAAGGATGTGTGTGGGCCACCTGTCGTCTTAGCAGCCCCATGTCCTCCAGTTTCTTCTTGTAGTGTTCCACAGTTCCCTCCAGCTTTGTGACTTTGTCTGACGAGTGCCTGAAAAGCATAAAGACATGTTGAGAAAGGAGAAGAAGGCCGAGCCGAACAGGCGAAGACCCCCTCTGCAGTTGGGGTTGGCCGTTTCGCTGGAGCGCCGTTTAGCACCAAGTAGCATCTTAAAATAACTTTCGATGCAGATGTTCTTCATGGTAGCATCAACTGAACCACCACAACAACCTTCCGAAGTGCCCAGCCACCACAGCAGAAGGTCAGCTGGAAGACTGGGACAACACCGTCAACCTGATCAACCTGAAATGTTCAGGATTTTGTCCAAAAAGGTTTTCTTTCCAAATCAAAACATGTTTTTACAGAGTTCAAAAAGAAATTTGCACTTCCTGTAAGTTAGTGCTGCGGCTGTAGATGAAGAACAGGAGTGGGGTGTGTCTACAGGCTGATCAAGGTCCCAACCGTCTTCAGGGGGTCTCCTCACCTGAGGACGTCCATCTCATCTTTGAGTGACTGAGCTTCGTCAGCGAGCGTCGTCAGCTCCTCGTTCTGAGACTTCACATCCAGCAGCTCCTTCTCCAGCTCTTCGCAACGGATGCGGTAGTCGTCTTTGGATGCTTCCAACCTGCCGGAGAAGAATGAGTGGTGATGGCTCCCAGCTGAAGCTAATCCTCTGGTCAGCCTGAGCAGCTCCTCACCTGAAGGTTTCCTCCTGCAGCTGCTCCAGCTGTGTCTGCAGCTGCAGATGCCTGCGTCCTGCGGGGCTGTTGATGTCCTCGATGGAGTCTGACTGGTTGAGTCTCTCCATCAGAACCTGGTTTTCAGCCAGCAAACTGCTCTTCTCCTCCTGCAACGCTGCCACCTACAGGATGAAACGGAGCAGAACTATAAAGAGATGGACCAAGCAGGAGGAAAAAGGTGGTGTGTAAGACAGGATGGAGTACAGAGAGCAGGTTTCAAACCGGAGCTATTCACACTCACTCAATGTCAGGTCATGTGGCAAAACAAACACAGCAAACCAACACGTCATGTCCAGTTTGATGCTACCTTCTCAACGCCGTGGACGGAGGATCAAACGCACACAGAGCCAAGCCCAAGCAAAATGTTTTACAGCATCAAAATGAGGCAACTCGGTCGCCCGGGTCACATGACCGGTGCAAAAATGCTAACATGTAGACAGAAAGACTGCAGCCACCACCCCATTGGCCTGAGTTTGGAGTGTGTGGAGCCACCTGCTGGATGGTTCTGGTGCCAGAAAATGGCGACATCAAAAAGTGATTTTAATGTGCTGCAACTTTCCTATCCGCCATTCTAGGGGCTGATCTGCACCATCCTGCTGAACTTCTGACCTTTTTATCCCTTTCAACATTAGAAATGTGTGTTCGTCATGCAGTTAATGGGAAACTGAGAAAGGGAAGTGTGACATCATCAGAGCGCGACGTTCCCGACTGACGTCCTGGTGTGACTGGTGTTCAGTCCTGTCGGTCTCCATCATGCTCGCTGTCTGGTGTTGCTATAGAAACGTCACACACCCAGAGCTGAGGCATGTTAGTGAAGGTGTGGCAGTTGACACCCCCACTGCCGTGCACAAACACGTGCACACACATGCAAGCATGATTGGGGTGATAAGCACACATTTTCCACACAGCAGACATGGAGGAGGAGGAGAAAAGGAGTGTGGATTTACCCTCTCCTCAAGCTCATTAAAGTCTAACCTCAGCCTATCACGCTCCTCTTGGACACGGAGGGCCTTTAAAGGAGGCAGACAGTCAGCAACGCGCCACACTCAGCCGGCACAGCGGTCCTGCCCGGCTGCACGTGTCACGGAGGACCACCAGTGTTGGGTTGTTACTCACATCATCACTCATCAACAGGTTAACCCTAACCCTAGGCCGCTGCCCCCATCTCTTACCTGACACCAGGGTTCCCCTCATCTTTCTTCCAACAAAATCACAGAAAAACATGCTAACGTGCTAGCTGCTGCTCTGATGTCTGCCCTTCTAGCTGCTCATGGCAGTAATAATTGAATTTTGACTAAAAACATTCTTTTCATACGTAGCAACCGGTAACGTCCCAACACTGATGTCCAAGACAACATATCTTCAGCACTTTTTCATAAAATAAGCCTTTTCCATCTCATCCACAGAGCAGGAGGACAGAAAAGGGCCTGATGTGGCCACCCTGAGGTTACCTGCAGGTCCAGCTCCCGACACCTCTGAGAGATCTCTTCTTTGGTGGCCAAAGCATCGTTTAGCTCCTCCACCGTCTTCTTCAGCTACAACACATCAACACACACCTGTCAGGCACTGAGGGAACGCAAGCTGACCAGGTAAACAGGTGACCAGCTGACCAGGTAAAAAGGTGACCAGCTGATCAGGTAAAAAGGTGACCAGGTAAACAGGTGACCAGGTAAACAGGTGACCAGCTGATCAAGTGACCAGCTGACCAGGTAAACAGGTGACCACGTAAAAAGGTGACCAGCTGATCAGGTAAAAAAGGTGACCAGCTGATCAGGTAAAAAGGTGACCAGGTAAACAGGTGACCAGCTGATCAAGTGACCAGCTGACCAGGTAAACAGGTGACCACGTAAAAAGGTGACCAGCTGATCAGGTAAAAAAGGTGACCAGCTGATCAGGTAAAAAGGTGACCAGGTAAACAGGGACCAGCTGATCAAGTGACCAGCTGACCAGGTAAACAGGTGACCAGCTGACCAGGTAAAAAAGGTGACCAGCTGACCAGGTAAACAGGTGACCAGCTGATTAGGTGACCAGCTGACCAGGTAAACAGGTGACCAGGTAAAAAGGTGACCAGCTGATCAGGTAAAAAAAGGTGACCAGCTGATCAGGTAAAAAGGTGACCAGGTAAACAGGTGACCAGCTGATCAAGTGACCAGCTGACCAGGTAAACAGTTGACCAGCTGTCTCGGTAAACAGGTGACCAGCTGATCAGGTGACCAGCTGACCAGGTAAAAAGGTGACCAGCTGACCAGGTAAACAGGTGACCAGCTGATTAGGTGACCAGGTAAACAGGTGACCAGCTGATCAGGTGACCAGCTGACCAGGTAAAAAAGGTGACCAGCTGATTAGGTGACCAGGTAAACAGGTGACCAGCTGATCAGGTGACCAGCTGACCAGGAGGTAAAAAAGGTGACCAGCTGATTAGGTGACCAGGTAAACAGGTGACCAGCTGATCAGGTGACCAGCTGACCAGGTAAACAAGTGAACAGGTGATTGGCAACATGGACTGGCCCTGAGTACCTGTCGGTCCAGATCCACGTACGAGTCATTTCCACCGGTAACTGGAGTCTCTTTGCTCATCAGCTGTAGACACACACACACACACACACGTTCAGTAGCTGGCCGGCCTGTAACTGCAGCAGTAGCATCTGTCAGGTTACCTCTTGGATGGCTGTCATGACAACATGCTGCACTGACTCCTCCATCATCATTATGGTCTGGATGTATTCTACAGAACACAGAAGAACCATGACACCCTCTCACACTGAGCTCTGGCTCTCACCTTTGGGAGCAGCAGGAGAGGGAAAAGAGCAAATCTATGCAGATCAAAGATGTAACAATCGTTCACCGATGCAGAGCACATTCAGCAGGACGAGAGACAGACGGGAGAGAGACAGACGGGAGAGAGACAGACGGAAGAGAGACAGACGGGAGAGAGAGAGAGACAGACGGAAGAGAGAGAGAGGACAGACGGGAGGGAGAGAGGACAGACGGGAGAGAGACAGGGGAGAGAGAGACAGACGGAAGAGAGACAGACGGGAGAGAGACAGACGGAAGAAAGAGAGACAGACGAAAGAGAGACAGACGGGAGAGAGACAGACGGGGGGAGGACGAAGAGACAGACGGAAGAGAGGGACAGACGGAAGAGAGACAGACGGAGAGAGGACAGACGGGAGAGGAGAGAGAGAAAGACGGGAGGAGGAGAGACAGACGGGAGAGAGAACAGACGGAAGAGAGGACAGACGAAAAGAGAGACAGACGGGAGGAGAGAGAGACAGACGGAAGAGAAGACAGACGGGAGAGAGGACAGACGGAAGAGAGACAGACGGAAGAAGACAGACGGAAGAGAGGACAGACGGGAGAGAGAGACAGACGGAAGAGAGACAGACGGGAGAGGAGACAGACGGGAGAGAGACAGACGGGAGAGAGAGACAGAGGAGACAGAGGGAGAGAGACACAGACGGGAGAGAGACAGACGGGAGAGAGACAGAGAGAGAGAGGACAGACGGGAGAGAGACAGACAGACAGGAGAGAGACAGACGGGAGAGAGACAGACGGGAGAGAGACAGACGGGAGAAGGAGAGAGGACAGACGGGAGAGAGAGACAGAAGGGAGAGAGAGACAGACGGGAGAGAGACAGACGGGAGAGAGACAGAACGGGAGAGAGACAGACGGGAGAGAGGAGAGAGAGACAGACGGGAGAGAGAGACAGACGGAAGAGAGACAGACGGGAGAGAGACAGACGGGAGAGAGAGACAGACGGGAGAGAGACAGACGGAAGAAAGACAGGACAGAAGGAAGAGACGGAAGAGAGACAGACGAGAGGGAGAGAGACAGACGGAAGAGAAAGACAGAAGAAAGACAGACGAGAGAGAGACAGACGGGAGAGAGGAGAGAGACAGACGGAAGAAAGACACAGACGGAAGAGAGACAGACGGGGGAGCGAGGAGAGAGACAGACAGAGAGAGACAGACGGGAGAGAGACAGACGGAGGAGAGAGAGGGAGAGAGAGAGACAGACGGGAGAGAGACAGACGGAGGAGAGAGAAGAAAGACAGACGGAAGAAAGACAGACGGAGGAGAGAGAGACAGACGGGAGGAGAGAGACAGACGGAAGAGAGACAGACGGGAGAGGAGAGAGAGAACAGACGGAGAGAGACAGACGGGAGAGAGACAGACGGGAGAGAGACAGATGAAAGAGAGACAGACGGGAGAGAGACCGAGGAGAGAGACAGATGAAGAGGAGAGGCAGACAGAAGAGAGACAGACGGGAGGAGAGAGACAGACGGGAGAGAGGACAGACAGAGAGGACAGACAGGAGAGAGACAGACAGAAGAGAGACAGACGGAGAGAGACAGACGGGGGGAGAGAGACAGACGGGAGAGAGAGAGAGACGAACAGACGGAAGGAAAGAAAGACAGACGGGAGGAGAGAGGGGAGAGACAGACGGGCGGAGAGAGAGACAGAAGGGAGAGAGACAGACGGAAGAGAGAGACAGATGGGAGAGAGAGACAGACAGGAGAGAGACAGACAGGAGAGAGACAGACGGAGGAGAAGACGGAGAGAGGAGGAGAGACGGGACGGAGAGAGACAGACAGGAGGAGAGGACAGACGGAGAGAGACAGATGGGAGAGAGAGATGGGAGAGAGACAGACGGGAGAGAGGACAGACAAAGAGAGGACAGAGGAGAGAGACAGATGAAAGAGAGACAGACGGAGAGAGAGACAGACGGGAGAGAGACAGACGGAAGAAAGACAGACGGGAGAGAGACAGACGGGAGACAGACGGGAGAGAGACAGAACGGGAGAGAGACAGACGGGAGAGAGAGAGACAGACGGGAGAGAGAGACAGACGGGAGACAGACGGGAGAGAGACAGACGGGAGGGAGAGAGACAGATGGGAGAGAGAGACAGACGGGAGAGAGACAGACGGAAGAGAGACAGATGGGAGAGAGAGACAGACAGGAGAGAGACAGACAGGAGAGAGACAGACGGGAGAGAGAGACAGACGGGAGAGAGACAGACGGAAGAAAGACAGACGGAAGAAAGACAGAGGAGAGAGACAGACGAGAGAGAGACAGACGGGAGAGAGACAGACGGAGAGAGACAGACGGGAGAGGACAGACGGAAGAAGGACAGACGGAAGAGAGACAGACGGGAGAGAGCAGACGGAAGAGAGACAGACGGAGAGAGAGACAGACGGGAGAGAAGACAGAAGGGAGAGAGACAGACGGAAGAAAGACAGACGGAAGAAAGACAGACGGGAGAGAGACAGACGGAAGAAAGACAGACGGGAGAGAGAAGACGGAGAGAGACAGACGGGAGAGAGAGACAAGGGGAGAGAGAGACAGACAGAAGAGAGACAGACGGGAGAGAGACAGAGGGAGAGAGACAGACGGGAGACAGATGGGAGAGAGACAGACAGGCTGGTCAGTTGGTGCTGCATCTTTAGGCTACAGACGCCCTTTAGGTTGGGTGGTCCAGGGGTAACTCAGCGTTACCATGGTGACAGCTCCTCAGAAAGAACTTGTTTAACTGTGGAAGCACCTCAAACTCATTTAAGGGATTAAACTGTCACCCCCCCCACACCCAACCAAACCCCCACACACACATACAACCCCCAAAAAATACACCACCCCACACACACACAACCAAACCCCCCCCACACACAAACACCACCCCCACCCAAAAACATACACCCCCACCAAACACCCAAAACCCCCCCCCACACACACACAAACACAACCCCACCCAACACACATACCCCCCACACAGACCTACCCCCCCACCCACATACCCACCCCCCACACAGACCTACCCCCCCACCCACATAACCCCCCCCCCACACAGACTACCCCCCACACACACCCCAACCTACCCCCCCCCACAGACCTACCCCCCCCCCCACACACCACACACACCACCCCTCCCCCCCCTCCCACCTTGCTTCTGCTCACAGTTGACAGCACAGCCCAGGATCAGCTGCAGCATCCTCCCCAGCTCCGCCGTGTCTCCGTGCTCTCCCACCAGGGTCACGTCCGGTAAGGTGAAGTCGTTGATGTGCAGCCCCAGAACCTGCAGACACAGACCAGCTCCTTCAGGTACTGAGCAGGAGCAGGAGCGGGAGCAGGAGCAGGAGCAGGAGCGGGAGCGGGAGCAGGAGCGGGAGCGGGAGCAGGAGCGGGAGCAGGAGCAGGAGCAGGAGCAGGGCAGGAGGGGGGGGAGGGGAGCGGGAGCAGGAGCAGGAGCAGGAGCAGGAGCGGGAGCAGGAGCAGGAGGGGGGGGAGCGGGAGCAGGAGCAGGAGCAGGAGCAGGAGCAGGAGCAGGAGCGGGAGCAGGAGCAGGAGCAGGAGCGGAGCAGGAGGGGGAGCAGGAGCAGGAGCAGGAGCAGGAGCGGGAGCGGGAGCAGGAGCGGAGAGGGGAGCAGGAGCAGGAGCAGGAGCAGGAGCGGAGCGGGAGCAGGAGAGCAGGAGCAGGAGCAGGAGCAGGAGCAGGAGCAGGAGGGGGAGCAGGAGCGGGAGCAGGAGCAGGAGCAGGAGCAGGAGCAGGAGCGGGAGCAGGAGCAGGAGCAGGAGCAGGAGCGGAGCAGGAGGGGGAGGGAGCAGGAGCAGGAGCAGGAGCAGGAGCGGGAGCGGGAGCAGGAGCGGAGCAGGAGGGGGAAGCGAGCAGGAGCGGGAGCAGGAGAGGAGAGGGAGCGGGAGCGGGAGCGGGAGGGGGAGGGAGCAGGAGCAGGAGCGGGAGCGGGAGCAGGAGCGGAGCAGGAGGGGGAGCAGGAGCAGGAGCGGGAGCAGGAGCGGGAGCGGGGAGCGGGAGCGGGAGGGGGAGGGGAGCGGGAGCAGGAGCGGAGCAGGAGGGGGAGCAGGAGCAGGAGGGAGCAGGAGCGGGGGAGGGGAGCGGGAGCGGGAGGGGAGCGGGAGCGGGAGCGGGAGCGGGAGCAGGAGCAGGAGCAGGAGCAGGAGCGGGAGGGGGGGAGGGAGACGGGGCGAGAGAGGGCCATTCACAGTGAGAGGAGAGAGCGAGCAGCCCCCGAAGTGTCTGAGGATGCACCGACACCGATCATCTGATGGATCTGATCTGAGCTGAGCTGATGGATATGATCTGATGGATCTGATCTGATCTGAGCTGATGGATCTGATCTGATGGATCTGATCTGATGGATCTGATCTGATCTGAGCTGATGGATCTGAGCTGATGGATCTGAGCTGATGGATCTGATGGATCTGATGATCTGAGCTGATGGATCTGAGCTGATGGATCTGATGGATCTGATCTGATCTGAGCTGATGGATCTGAGCTGATGGATCTGAGCTGATGGATCTGATGGATCTGATCTGATCTGAGCTGATGGATCTGAGCTGATCTGATGGATCTGATCTGATCATCTAGTGCTGCCTGACCACTGTGACTGTTTGGTTGTGCGTCTGCTCACACAAACAGGAAGTGATGTCAGTGTTGTGACGTGTGGTTGGTGAGCTGCTGGAGACCTTCAGCAGACAGGTGCAGGTTCTTGCTCTCACCTCCTGGTTGTAGTCCAGGATCCCTTTCAGGACTTTCTTCAGGTTGCTGATCTGAACAGCAGATGATTCCACATCAGCAAACGCAGACAGGAGGTCAGGAAAGAGTCAGAGCTGCCAGCAGCCTCACCTTTAACCTCCAGTTGTCTCCAACCTCTGGCTTGATCCTGCTGATCCAGGAGTCGCTGAAGTACGCTCCATCTCTGCCGGTCACACAGGGAGGGGGGGGGCAGGTCACACAGGGAGGGGGGGGCGGTGACACGGGAGGGGGGGCAGGTCACAACAGGGGGGGGGGGCAGGTGACACAGGGAGGGGGGGGCAGATGACACAGGGAGGGGGGGGCAGGTCACACAGGGAGGGGGGGCAGGTCACAACAGGGAGGAGGGGCAGGGACACAGGGAGGGGGGGCAGGTGACACAGGGAGGGGGGGGCAGATGACACAGGGAGGGGGGGGCAGGTGACACAGGGAGGGGGGGGGCAGGTCACACAGGGAGGGGGGGCAGGTCACACAGGGAGGGGGGGGCAGGTGACACAGGGAGGGGGGGGCAGGTGACACAGGGAGGGGGGGCAGGTCACACAGGGAGGGGGGGCAGGTCACAACAGGGCCGTGCTTCACACAGCAGAAGTTTCTGGAATAAAACCTACATTTTCTGGAGGGCCTGAGCCATGACCACGCCACTCGTCAGGTCTTCCACCGTCCTACATGGAGCCTCTAGGCCGAAGGTGTGGATCTAACCCCAGGAGAACAGACGCAGGTGAGCAGGAACAGACAGGTGAGCAGGAACACAGACAGGTGAGCAGGAACACAGACAGGTGAGCAGGAACACAGACAGGTGAGCAGGAACACAGACAGGTGAGCAGGAGAACACAGACAGGTGAGCAGGAACACAGACAGGTGAGCAGGAGAACACAGACAGGTGAGCAGGAACACAGACAGGTGAGCAGGAACACAGACAGGTGAGCAGGAGAACACAGACAGGTGAGCAGGAACACAGACAGGTGAGCAGGAGAACACAGACAGGTGAGCAGGAGAACACAGACAGGTGAGCAGGAACACAGACAGGTGAGCAGGAACACAGACAGGTGAGCAGGAACAGACAGGTGAGCAGGAACAGACAGGTGAGCCCGTTCTTCAGGTGAGGGTCCACTCCACATTGACCCCTCTCCTCCGAGGTATCGCAGACAGAACAAACATCCGTTTCTCAGTCTTCTAACCACCAACGCGCTTCATCGTTGTGCACCTGTCAGACTATTGTGAGGTCACAGGTGTGTGAGGAATGCACGCCGACCACATACGAAAGATTCCACACACACACACACACAGATACACACACACACACACAGATATATACACACACACACACACACACCACACACACACAGAGACAGAGACAGACACACACACACAAACACACACACGGGTCCCGGCTGGAGGTAAAGGGACACACGTGTCGCGGGTTCGAGTTGGGCCAAACACACAGATGTGCGCGAGAGGAACCACCTGAAAATCCCGCCTCGTTCAGGATCTCCCATCTGGGCCGGTCGGACCACAGGGGCAGGATCCCGACACCAGGCAGTCAGTTACCGATTTAAAACGATCGTAGCAACGCTACGAACTCTCGGTTCGAGATGTCAAAATGTACGTGACAGTGTCCTAAACACGAAGGCGGTGGATTAAAGCGATTTGGGCCGGAACTGGCAGTAAATCATAGTCGTGGCTGGTTTAGCAGTTTGGACACCTCACCAGTTAGCGAACAGCTGGCCTGCACACGTAACCAGTGTCATTCTACCCAGTTAGCATCCTGCTAACAGCCTGCTAGCCCGTGTGCTAGCCACCTCACCATCCGCCAAATCAGCCTGAAAAACAGCCGATATACGGTCACTCACCCAAGTTAAAAGGCTTTCACACAGCTCCATTCGATCCAGGGTCTCGAGTGTACTCATCGTTACCTGACAAAGAGTGTCTGCGGCGGGCCGAGCGCTAACAGTCGGCTACATGTACGGCCGAGCTCCGTTCGATGTTCTGGGTGTCAGTCAGCACAGCAGCAGCCAATAGCAGCTCAGCCCGTCACTTCCGGGGGAGGGCTTAAAGTTATCCAAGAATATTTAAGTAGAACCAAAAACGCAAACATAAGAATTGTAAAGCGCATTAGATTTTTCTGAAAAGGCCTGTAAACCGTTAAAATGTTTTTTTTTTTATTCTTTTGATTTCATTTGTTTTACTTTATTTCAGCAGGAGAAAATTTCAAATCTAATTTCCTTTTCAAATCCAACCAGTATAAAAATAAGAGATTGGCCCCTAATCTTTGTCCAAAAGATACATTTACATGGTTGTAAATGCTAACATTTAATAGCCTTGTGATTTGAATTAGCAAATCCAAATTATTTGATCAAATTTACTTTTATCAACAAATACATTTTCCAAAATTAAAACATATTCATAGAGGCAATAGTTTCCATCCTATGTAAAAATCAAAAAAGATTTTCCCAGAGTAAAGGAAATGAAATGAATCAAAGTTTGGAGTTAACCAAACTAAAGAAGCCCTAAAAAGAGAAGAATCTTCATCTAAAATGCTGGTACGCCACCAAATCCTAATTCAGCGGAGGGTCATTTTAATTCTTCTGATAATTCTGAGGACAGACACAAAACTCTGAGAAAGATACATTAAAAATCCATGAAATGTTCTTGAGCTCAGCAGATTAACATTCCTCCCTCCAGTCGATATTACAACATTCACCAATAAATGAGTTCCTGGGTGAGAAATGTTGAAGATCTTCACTCAAACAATTCAGACTCATTTTTGACTTTCTCTTAAAACCAGAAACAGTTTGTCAATTTAATGATGAAAAACTAAACTTCAAAGTGCCGATTGATCGTGAAAGAAAGATTCAATCGTGATGTGTGTTTAAAGCCGACCACACAATGCGACACCATTAACATGCCGAGTTAGGGGCAACGCACGTCAGGTCCCAGTCACATGACTCCACCATGCAACGGTCAGACGGTGGCAGCACGGCGGCGGCGCTTTGGCCTAACCGTTGAGTCTCTGCGTCACCACTTCTCTGTACATGATGGAGATGTAGACGAGCAGCAGCAGGATCACGAAGAAATCATCCAGGAAGCCCAGTAGGCCAAACAGAGCCTCGGGCAAGATGTCGAGCGGCGACGCCAGGTAGGTGATGGCGCCCACGAGGCAGAGGAGGATCCGGATGCGGAACATCCAGAAGAGGCCGCCTACAGAGAACATCTCCCTGAAGGCGTGACGGAGCAGAGTGGGAACGTCCCGGAGTCTGTCCATCAACTAGGAGGAGACAGGAGAGGGGTCGGCGCCAACGTCAGTCTGTGCACCTTTTACAGCAAAAATAAGGCTGGAGAGGAAATGAAGTTGTCTTTTTTACTTTTGTAGATTATTTGTAAAGGAAGAAGAGAGCGGAGTTTGGGACGGAGACAAACGTGAGCTGGGACAGAGTGTACTCACAGATCTGGGCTGACCCGAGAACCTTCGGTTGTAGTCGTTAATGTCTCTTAATATGAGCTGAGGTTCTGCTTCACCATCCTGGACCCTCTGTGGAGAAGCGTGCTCGGGGAATAACGGGAACAGTAACGTCACCTGAAAACCATCAAAAGGAAAAACTACAAATACACAAGACGGTGCACAGACATGCAGCACTGAGGTGGAGACACGTTGGGTCACGACCAAACATAAAAGCAGTTTTTCCACAAGAAAAACATTCACCATTTTGCAAATGAAATAAAGAAAAGAATTAAAATGTTAAAAAAAGGAGTGAAATGCAGGGCCGTGGTGGCGTGAGTCAGCATGTCAACAGAACCTGCAGCAGCTGCTCAAAGGTCCCCTGGCCTCTGCCCGGATGGTCAGCTAGCCTTGTGCTAACTAGCTGCTGACCATCCAGATGACGGGAGCTTTGCAGACGTTCGACAGGCCTGAATCATCTCTGCCTGCTGGACCAGCAGCAACAATCACACCGGCTCTCACCATTTGTCTGCAGATGGGGCAGCTGATGGCTCCCAGCCACGTTCCGTACCTCCAGTAGGCGATGATGCAGGAGCCTGCGCCGGAGAGAAGCAGCATGTGTTTGAGGATGACCCACATCACACGGAGACGTGAAGCTCACTCGTTATCACGTGCTCACCACAGAACAGATGTCCACAGTTGGTTTCAACGGGCAGGACGGCCTGCTGCAGACACACAGGACAGGACATGTCCGTGTAGAACTGCTGCCTGTCCTCCGCCTGTCCAAAAGGCACAACCACAACCCTTTAATGCAAAGCACATTAGTTCTGCAGCTCTAAAGACGACAGGATCCTCATGTTGCCCCCCCCCCACCGCATCAGTAGTCGTCACGTGTTCGGCATAAAAAATTGTTTGCCCGTTTTTACTGGTTTCCATCGCCGCTGAGACAACAAGGCAGCAAAATGATGGTGATGTTGGCTTCTGCGGACTCCTCCGACGCACCTGATCTGTCTGGAGTTGCTGTCGGACAACTCGGACGTGCTCCTGGTTCTCAGGATGGATGTTCTGCTCCTCCTGCCTGTCAATCAAAAACACATGTGGGCTAAAGCAGAGCCTGCGGGCTGCAGGGCCTGGATCGCCTGTGAGGTGTGCATACCTGCAGAGCAGTGTGAGGAGGCCAGAAAGGAACGTGACCACAACCACAACAACAAACAACACCTGGTTGCTGACACCTTCAATGAGGGTGTCCTCATCCTGGATCAGGTAGTCCCCACAGTGGCTGTCCTCCATTACCCACAATCATAGCCTAGGACACCGCAAACCAACCGCAATCGGGCCCCTCAGGTCCGCTTCTGTTGTCTTGGTTTCATCCTGAATAAGCTGCTTCCTGCAACCACATGATGCGGAGGTTTGTTAGGATCACAGGAGCCTGAGACGTCACTGACACAACGAGGATTAAATGTCCAGAAAATGTCTCCGTCTCTCAGATTATCAGCAGGATCAATCTGCTCCGATCACCCACAAAGCTAACTTCTGTTCACAACCTTTAATTAAAGCAGCCGGAACATTAAAACCAGTGGCGCTAATGCTAATGCTAAACTAACTGAAAAATAAACGCACACAACAGGAACAATTCGCCTCTCGAAGAGATGGTCTACCTTTGTGCACAAGCTCGGTTCGTCGGGTCCATTAACCGCCTCCAGTCCGCAAACATCTCACTCTCCAGACATTTTACTCTCCATTTCCGGAGTGTGTCTGCAGCCACAGCGGAGCAGCTCATTGGCCGAAAACCACCGGGAACGCCCATCGACTCTTTTTTTTAATATTTCAAAACTTTATTAACCTCTTTTATCCGCTTGACTTTTGGACGTGTAAATATTATGATAAATTTAGTTTGTCTCCTCTCAAAGGTTGGTGTTGCTTTAAACGCTGGTCGCAGATAAGGATGGGGTTTTTATGTCTTTATTTTCAGCATTTTGCAGCCACAGTTCTGTTTCCAGGCTGGGAATAAACACACTTTCATTGCTAAGATGTTCAGCGGTCTCATTGTTTGCTGGAACATTGTTTTAAAATGACGAATTACCTGCGTCTTTTCTATTTACCAAAAACAGAAAAGGATCATTTCACTCGTGGCTTTGCCTCGTGCTCAGGTCAAATAAAAATAAAAGCTTTTGCGGTATGCAGTATGCAGATTTTTTATGGAAATCATCGACCTCCGTCTCCAGCTCTGAGACATTCGGAGGTTCTTCTCTGCAGATCCAGTCCAGCACCGAGACAGAGACGGACTGCTGATGAAGTCTGGACCGAGCTGACAATCGGTGTGTGTCTGAGGCGAAAAACGATCTGATTTGATACAGAAACAAATAAATGCTCGATGACGACTCTTGTATTTCTGATGTAGATGACCAAAGATTCTATAAATAAGATTAAAATCGAGGTTTCTGAATAAATTTACTGGTTGTTCATCTTTGAGGAACTTGTCGCCACTGTTTCGTTTTATCTTTCATTTCCCGACATGCTGCCAGTTTGGTTAATCACAATCAATTCCAAATTAAAATCATAATTGATCAACATCAATACAACAGTTACAGTTAATATTGTTAAAATTAAATATCCTGAAATCGTCTCGAAGCGCCAAAGAAAAACTGGCTGATGGAGACGTCATGACGTAAGCAAGATTCCTGAGCTATGATTGGCCGGACAGCGTGTTTTCGTCTTGACGTCACCACGGTGCTCTTCCTGGGGAGCTAGCGGCTACAGTAGTTAGCATCACTGCGCTTCCGGTGAGGTGAAATGCCGCGTTATGCGCAGCTCGTGATGGGTCCGGCAGGCAGCGGGAAGGTAAGACCACCACCCATGGATGCTACCTAGCATACAGATAAAAAGTGCTGTAGCTCCAAAGCTAACAGGCTAATCTATGGAATAAGCGCTAGTGGGTGTTTAGCGTCGCTGACTGTCTCCCTCCAGAGCACCTACTGCTCCACCATGGTCCAGCACTGCGGGACCCTGAACCGCTCCGTCCAGGTGGTCAACTTGGACCCAGCAGCGGAACACTTCAACTACCCGGTCATGGCAGGTGAGTTTGTACCTGATCCAGATCCACGTGTTGCTCCATCATAGAGGCAGCAGCTGTAGACCAGATCTAACATGACCGAAGGACTTCTACAAGATCGACAACGTCTCTTGTTCTCACGAGCTCAGACATCCGCGAGCTCATCCAGGTGGATGACGTCATGGAGGACCCCTCTCTGAGGTTTGGTCCTAATGGAGGTCTGGTCTTCTGCATGGAGTACTTTGCTAACAACTTTGATTGGCTGGAGGAGACCCTGGGTCATGTGGACGATGACTACATCCTGTTCGACTGCCCAGGTAAGCGCCACCTGAGCGGCGATGATGATGATGATGATGATGATGATGATGATGGAGAGCGCTGATGCTCTACAGTAGACGTGTTCTCCATCACTCAGAACAGGGTTCTTTGTGTTCCTCAGGTCAGATTGAACTCTACACTCACCTCCCAGTCATGAGGCAGCTGGTGGAACGGCTCCAACAGTGGGAGTTTCGGGTTTGTGGAGTTTTTCTGGTGGACTCCCAGTTCATGGTGGAGTCCTTTAAGGTAAGAGTGCACCTGTCCCTCAGTCCTGGAAGGGAGCAGAGCGTAACGTCTCCTGTGGCTGCAGTTCATCTCTGGAGTCATGGCAGCCCTGAGCTCCATGGTGTCGCTAGAGATCCCTCAAGTTAACATCATGACCAAAATGGACCTGCTGAACTCTAAAGCCAAGAAGGAGATCGAAAAGTGAGTTCTGGGTGTGAAAATCAAGGCGTCGTCCGGAGTTCTCCATGTCCTGATGATCCTGATGCCCTGCAGGTATCTGGACCCGGACATGTACTCGATGCTACAAGATAACTCGGACAGCATCAGGAGCACAAAGTTTCAGAAGCTGACAGAAGCCATCTGTGGTCTGGTGAGAGGACGTGAATGGGCTCCAGCCTGGCCCAGTTCCACCTTTGGTTGTGACTGTGGTTCTGTCCAGATCGAGGACTACAGCATGGTGAGGTTCCTGCCCTTCGACTGCACGGACGAGGAGGGAGTCAACATCGTCTTGCAGCACATCGACTTCTCCATCCAGTACGGAGAGGACCTGGACTTCAAGGAGCCAAAGGTGACGAAGAGCATGCAGGAAACGTCTCGGCCAACATTCAGATGACAACGTTGTCACCAGAAACACAAAGCTTTTTCCTTTATGTGTTCAAAAGTTCTCCGTGTTCACCTCTTATTAGTGTGCGTGCCCAGCCAGTAGGTGGCGATGTTAGCGAGGGACTCTGTCCTTGGCTAATATAGCACGCGACCTCTGAAAGAGTGAGAGCGGCACGTGCTGCGCATCACCGCACTTCCTGTTTACACGGAGACAAAAACAGGAACGTCCTCGAAATTCTTCCCTCTGGAGCCCGGTTCCGAAAGTTTGTGGATTCAGCCCCTCCGGGCGCCGTTGTCGTGGAAACTAAGGGAGCAAAGGCAGCCAAATGTTGCCGTTTTTGTTAGCGTGTAAATGGGCCTTCAGAGTGTGCTACACACGAGGAAGAACTTTTAAAATGATACCTTTAAGAGTCACACGTTCCAGATGAGAATCATTTGTCCTTTTCTCTGCAGGAGCTGGATGAAGAACCCGCAAACCTAAACTACGACGAGATATTTCAAAATAAAGGCAACAGCTGAAGAAGTCTGGAGAAGAAAAGTCACTCTTGTGTATGTCTTCTATTCATGGACTGTGTAAAGTTTAAAACATTGGATTGTAAGTTATATTTTGAAGAAATAAAAGCTGTTTGGCGCCTCCGTGTGGCAGCTGGTGGTACAGCGGGGCAGTACTTCCTGTTTCAGGGCAGGGTGGGACAGACGGAACCGGAGCTGCTGCTCGACTCGTTACTACTGTTCAACATGCCGGTGAGTTCTGTCTGCGTGGCCGGGACCGAACCCAATTAGCAGGTCGTGTGCGGGATTGAGCCGAAGCCACGCACAGAATCCCGCAGCGCTGTCTCGAGACCAGTGGTAGTGTTAGCACTGTAGCTAGTGGTTAGCATGTCGAGGACGCGTCCACCGGAAACGGGTTCATGCTTTTACGCTCATTCCTGGTTTGGTTGGAGATGCTTCGTGTTGGGAAATGTGGCAGCTTGTATAAGACAGTAATCATGTGTTCTGGTGCTTCCCAAGGCGTATCATTCGAACCTGATGCTCCCCGAGACCAGGCTGGTGGGGAACATGGCTCTGCTCCCCATCAAGACCCAGTTCAAGGGTCCAGCTCGGGGCGACGGTAGGACTCCTTCCTGCTTCTTTCTGCCCGTGGTGGAAGCGAGATTGTGAGGGCGGTTCTCACCTGGAGAACCACCATGTTTGTCACAGTGCAACAAGCTGAAAAAATGAGGAACCAAATGAAACAGTTCTTCAGAACTGCGGCAGAACTACAGTGTTGACAACGCTTTACATGACCGACCTGTTCTGATCGCTAACCTATGGTTTCCTTTCAGGAATTGACTCGGACATCATCGACGAGGCCATTTATTATTTCAAGGCCAACGTTTTCTTCAAGAACTACGAGATCAAGGTGACAGAAATGCTTTGATCTGTGGCCCTGCTGCCGCTTTGCTTCCTCCACATGTTCCCTCTGTTGCTGCTGTCTTCAGATTGGACTTTTAGCCTGAAGCTTGTCTTGTTTTTCAGAATGAGGCAGACAGGACGCTCATCTACGTCACGCTCTACATTTCTGAATGTCTGAAGAAGCTCCAGAAGGTAAAATTGCACCATGGCTTCAAACTGAACATCAGAATGTGCCGACAGTTTGGTCATTCAATGACCTGCGTGAAAGTTAATGCTAGGCTAACTGTGTCGTTGCCCTCACAGTGCAGCTCCAGGAGTCAAGGAGAGAAAGAGATGTACACCCTGGGAATCACCAACTTCCCTATTCCTGGAGAGCCCGGCTTTCCTCTCAACGCCATGTACGTGAAACCCAGCAACAAGCAGGAGGAAGGTGAGGAAACGCCGCCTGGTTGTAGCAACATGCTAACGTGGAGGTGATGAGACAAGCAGTAACCTGAACCAGAAAGTCATTCAAAGGGATTTGAAAGTAGAGCAGCCAAGTTTTCCCAAACGTCACCGTTAAACCGTGCATTCATCGTCGGGAAGCCGAAGGTTGCTCACCTTAATCGTGCCAACGTCATTTTCCAGAGACCATGAGGGGCTACCTGCAGCAGATCCGCCAGGAGACGGGTCTGAGGCTGTGCGACCGCGTCTTCGATCCCCAGACGGACCGACCCAGTAAAGTGAGTCCAGCCGAGGCTGCTGGTGCTAACACATGCTGGTGCTAACACATGCTGGTGCTAACACATGCTCGTGCTAACACATGCTCGTGCTAACACATGTTCTGTCCTTCCAGTGGTGGGTCTGCTTCGTCAAGAAGCAGTTCATGAACAAAAGTCTGTCAGCCCCTGGTCAGTGAACGCCTCAGGGTCAGCGAACGCCTCACGGCCAGCAGACGGATGCCGATTGATTTTTCTACTGGAGTTTAAAGACATTGATTCAGTTGCATGATGACAATAAAGGATCAATAAAGTTTGGGTCAGAACTCTTTTGTTCCTCTGCGTAGACACAAAGATGGTGAAAACGTCTGGTGCTGATGAGCAGGTCACATGACACAGAAGCTGTGTGACAGTTCTGGGGGTGGGGGGGCATCAAACCATCATGACTGCCTCATTGCTCCAGAAGAGTTCACAGAACGCTACCGTTCCGTCTCTTCCTGTAAACGGTGCACGTGCTTTTCTCTTTCCCCTAAAGGTGGCGTGCTAGTGACGGCGTGCTAGTGACGGCGGCTGCTGGCTTTGTTATCGCTCCTCGCCGTGGGGACGCCGACCAGCCCAGGAGGGCGTCATCGCCCACATCGCCACCTACTGGCCCGCCATGTTTGCTCCCGTTTTTAGTCGTAGAGGAGCCACGTGAACGCGCTAGAAAGCCATTTCTGATTCAGGTGACGTCGTGGAAACGGGGCCGAAATACCCAATACTGACCAGCACAGCCAGGAAGTTGTGGGTTTGAGTCCCTCTGTGAACCTGGGGTTGATCCCGCCACCCCCCCCCCCCCCCAGGGTCGGATTCCTCGGTGTAAAAGCAACGAGGAAGGCGTGAAGAGGTACGAGAGGTGCACTCATCCCAGGACAGGTGGTGTCGGGTCGATCCAAGTACCGACCCTGGAGCAGGGCCACGGGGGGGGGGGGGTCTCCTAGGTGTGTATGAGAGTGCGTCCTGTGCAGGTGTCCCTGCCTCTCACCTGTTTTAGGCTCCGCCCCATCAGCCTGGCTCAGAATCAGTGAGGGGGGGCTGCAGAGGGATTCAAGCATGCAGCACCGTGGTTTCTGAAGGTTTATTCAAAGGTGGATTTTATGTACACAAAAGGGGAAAAGCAAGCGTCTGTGAGGGGGGCTCCTTCGGATGGAGAACAGGTGTGGAGAGCAGCTCTGGGGCAGGTAACACCTGGAGGAGCAGCTCTGGGGCAGGTAACACCTGTGTGGTGGCAGAAAGGCCTCAGTCGGACGACATCTCTTCCTGACTTCTCCTGACGCAGCGCGCCACCTTCCTCTTGAAAACGCCCTTGGGATCTTCACGCCACTCCTTCTGCAAGGTGAGCAGAGTCAACATTCTCACATCAGACATCAGCTCGGCCGCTTCGCCACCCGGGGAGAGGCGCGAGAGGACGCCGCCTTCAGCCTTTTGGGACTAAATCGCCTCCTTCGAGGGGTCCTTTGTTACTTTATTCAGACCGGGCAGATGTTCTCCTGAAGAACCCTGAAGAACCCTGAAGAACCTGCTCACTGTGGCCCCCTACTGCCCATAAGAGCAAACGCCGCTCTCATGCTCTCGCTACTCACGGCAGCATCCACGTTGGCGGGAGAGTCGCCGTTGGGGTCGGCCAACATGGAGATGACGCTGATCATGATGGTCTCCACCGTGTGGATGGGCAGCCATCGCTCCTCCGGCCTCTCGTAGCCGTATTTGTCCTCGCCGGGTTCGTGGAGGATGGAGATGCAAACCTCGCCATTTTTGGCCACTGGAATGAAAAAACAAACGCCGGCTTCCTGAGGTGCGACCAGAGCCAGGGGGCGTCACGTTCTGAGGCCGAGAGGACGGCAGCTCACCGTTGGGGTGCCACATCTGGGAGGTGAACTTCATTTTGGGGGGTCTGAGAGGGTAATCGGAGGGGAAGGTGAGGACGGCTCTGAAGAATCCTCCTTCACTACAACAGGACGGGGCAAGGTTAGGGGCCGCCCCCCAGCAAGGGGGTCGTTCACCATCAGGTTATATAATAATGATATAGAATCATATAGAAATAATGATCTAACCATCAGGTTATATAATAATGATATAGAATCATATAGAAATTATTATCTAATCATCAGGTTATATAATAATGATATAGAATCATATAGAAATTATTATCTAATCATCAGGTTATATAATAATGATATAGAATCATATAGAAATTATTATCTAATCATCAGGTTATATAATAATTATATAGAATCATATAGAATAATGATCTAATCAGGGCCTACCCCTGTTGGGGGTCAGGCCCTGCTGGGATCCTGGAGAGGGTCTTGAAACAATTTTGATTGTAACAGACGCAGTATAAATAAAGAACGATTGATTGATTGACCCCATTTCACTCACAATAAAGTATCCTGAGGTCCCATGACGACCACCTCCCACCGGTAGATGTTGTCATCATCCACCAGGCCAGCAGAGAAGCCCTCCACCGGGTTCTTGTTCAGCTCTCAAATGGGAACCAAGCAGAAACACATCACATGATTATTTGTCCAGGGATCAAACAGGCTTTTCCTCCTGGCTGCTTCGCTCATCCATTAAAAACCGCGCACACGTCTGACCTCCAGATTAGCAACATGCTAATCCCTGTGCTAACCCAATGGTCATAATCTGGGCGGCTCGTCCCTCGAGCGACGCCCCCTGCTGGCTGGCTGCAGGACAGCTCAATTATGTTGACTTGTACAAAATGTGACTTTTGTGATGTCATTCGTGTGATGTTTCCATGGAGACAGTTCAAGGGGCGGGGCTTGGAAATGGCGAAAACCAATAAACAGCAGCTTCTCTTCGCACCACACATGAAAAACAGCCATAAACAACAAAAGCTTCTTCTTTTTAGATAACTGCTTTTTTAAAAGTCTGTTCAAAGTAGACAAAGCAAAGTCTGGTGTAAACATGCGCGCTGATGATCATTCGGTCCTCGTTGAACCTTGAAATCACGCACACGCGGATAAACGTCGTGTTCGTGTCGCAAAAGAGGGAACATTTGTTCCTCCAGAATTGGCCTCGTTTATCCACATCAGAGAAGAACACTCGGGTTGGTCTCACGCTAAACACGAACTTATATGGCCCAACTGACGCCGTTTGCTTGGTTTTTGCTCCATTCTGTGGAAATGCGAACTTTTCTCCTGGTCCGGACACATGTGATCCAGGAAGGTTCTTACCCGCTAACTGCTTCCGTAGGAACAAGGCTGACGGGGCCGTCATTTCACATGTGGCCCTTTGCTAAAGCTGCCTGTGTCCTCACTGAAGAAAGCCTCTTTAATGCCACTTTCCTCTGAAAACTAGTGAAAGTGGAGCTGTCAAACGCCGGGAGACACTGCACGCGCTCCACGTTTCCGTCCGGCTGGTCCTCAGGGGGAAGTTTCACCCGCCTTTTGACCTGCCAGGCAGCGCCGCTTCCGGGTCACGGCGTTTCTTCTTCTTCTGACGCCCGTTCCCAATCTAATCATAAAAGGCAAATTTTGAGCTGTTTAGAAGGAAGAGTGTTACCGGATGCGAGAAAATGGCGACTTTATCAAATATATTAATCTGTAATCTATGCGAAAACAAGACATCCCTGAAAAACATAGCCCGGGGATTAAACGCCCAAATGCACTCTTGTTCGTGGGTTTGTTTAGTTTAATAATGGTTCTGATTTTAGCACCTTTTTACACGTGTGCCCCCTGCAGTTAGCATCAGGAACTACAGTTCTGTAACACCTCTCTGTTCTTGGCTTTGGGATGATCGTATTCTAATATTTCAGCAGTTACACATTAACTACCAACTAAATGTATTGTTGAGCGTACAGATCATATGTTTTAATCCGGTTGGTGTTTTCTATTTAGCTGCTCTATGAAGGTCTTCCCATTTATTTGACAGGGAAAAAACATGTACATTTGTGGTTTGTTGGAAGTTTTGTCTTTATAATTTTACACATTGGGGCCAGTTTCATTGGATGATGTGCTGCAGCAGAAAGCACTTGATTGACACCTGATGTTCCAGAGACTGAGAAGTGCTTCCTTCCCTGCAGCCCTGTTTACTCTGGATTGAGGAGAGGACAAAATAAAGGTGAATGCTACAATTTCATCCCTGGTGGCCCTGCAGCAACGTGGGCCGAGCACCGTCTATCAGGCCAATGACAGCTATTGAAATTGGCCCAGCAGCTACAAATCAGACCAGCGAGTCGGGCTTTAACTCCAACCACAGCGGCTGCAAATGGACAAAATGCCATTTGAGAATGCGCCCTGATGGATGCAGGCCGGCTGACCTCGCTGT
>NC_079539.1:7109605-7129605 GCF_003711565.1 Takifugu flavidus | reverse complement strand
ACCCTCTGTGGGGCTCCTAACCCTAACCCTAACCCTCTGTGGGGCTCCTAACCCTAACCCTAACCCTAACCCTCTGTGGGGCTCCTAACCCTAACCCTAACCCTCTGTGGGGCTCCTAACCCTAACCCTAACCCTTCATGGGTACCAGCTTTTGCAGCTAAGAGCAGACCCTTCGTGTTTGTTCAGGGTTCTGCATTGGTGGGTTCCACGGGCGAGTAAAGGTTACCCTCAACTAACAGAGTTGGGTTCTGTTGCTGTTGGGGTTGACTGTTGATGGTCTCAACAAATGTTATCTCAGTCTGAGGAACCTTTAAAAAGTTTAGGGTGCAGCTCTCCGCTCCTGGCTCTCATCTGTTTATCTGAGAATCTTCTGCAAACATTCTGCCGGATTAAATGGGGATCTTCCATAGAACCGTGAGGGTAATTAGGGAAGCTTCGTCTTGGGCTGAACAGGACAGGCAGGCTTTCAAATGCAGGTATCAGCCAGTTATTCCATGCTGAGCTCAGCAACTCAGATCAGCACTTCTGTGCCTCATCCATCCCTTAAACATCTCATCTGCTGTTGGAGGACCCTGAGGACCTGAAATATACTAAACCATCCAAGAAAAGGACATCAAATTTCTGGCTGAAAGTTTTTCAGGATCAAGTCAGTCAGTGGAGACAGGTGTTGTGTGACGGGTGCAGTTAGGACCCAAATGCAGCACTCTGGAAAGCTGGACCGTAGTAATGACTTTTATTAACCCACGGGCAAACAGGAACTCAGGCAGACCAGGAAACACAGGAAATAGTCCGTTCTTCTGGGCCCGCACAAAGTCTATGGGTTGCAGGCTCGGGGAGTGGGACGAGCAGCAGCGAAGTCGGGGCCGGGCGGAGAAGTCTAAACCAGGTGAACCGACAGGAACCAGAGACGCTGAGGCAGAAGTCGTAGTCAGGGGCAGAAAGCAGGTAGGTTGTCCGGGGAACAGGCAAGGCAGGCAGAACGAAGACAGGCAGGGTCGGCAACGGGTAATCCGGCAGGGAAACAACACTGGAAAGTCTTGCATGAGAGCAGAAGAACAATCTGGCACCGAGTGAGTGTGAGGCTGGAGAATATATACACTGGTAGGTGAGCTGATTGATGAGTGAGGGCAGGTGTGTGATCCGTGACTGAGAGCGGGCGTGTGATCCGTGACTGAGAGCGGGCGTGTGATCCGTGACTGAGAGCGGGCGTGTGATCCGTGACTGAGAGCGGGTGTGTGATCCGTGACTGAGAGCGGGTGTGTGATCCGTGACTGAGAGCGGTGTGTGATCCGTGACTGAGAGCGGGTGTGTGATCCGTGACTGAGAGCGGGCGTGTGATCCGTGACTGAGGGCGGGCGTGTGATCAGTGACTGAGGGCGGGCGTGTGTGATCAGTGACTGAGGGCGGGCGTGTGATCAGTGACTGAGAGCGGGCGTGTGATCAGTGACTGAGGGCGGGCGTGTGATCAGTGACTGAGGGCGGGCGTGTGATCCGTGACTGAGGGCGGGCGTGTGATCAGTGACTGAGAGCGGGCGTGTGATCAGTGACTGAGGGCGGGCGTGTGATCCGTGACTGAGGGCGGGCGTGTGATCCGTGACTGAGGGCGGGCGTGTGATCCGTGACTGAGAGCGGGTGTGGTGATCAGTGACTGAGAGCGGGTGTGGTGATCAGTGACTGAGGGCGGGCGTGTGATCCGTGACTGAGGGCGGGCGTGTGATCCGTGACTGAGGGCGGGCGTGTGATCCGTGACTGAGGGCGGGCGTGTGATCCGTGACTGAGGGCGGGCGTGTGATCCGTGACTGAGGGCGGGCGTGTGATCCGTGACTGAGGGCGGGCGTGTGTGATCAGTGACTGAGAGCGGGCGTGTGATCCGTGACTGAGAGCGGGCGTGTGATCCGTGACTGAGAGCAGGTGTGTGATCCGTGACTGAGAGCAGGTGTGGTGATCAGAGGGTGTGATGTGAGCAGGGCAGTGGAAAAGTACTGGGACAGGAGGGAACTGGAGAAAAGGGGCTGTGACATGTTGAGTCTATTACCGTTTGTACCTTGATCTTTTTATAGACCACATTCTCCTCTAGGACTAGGTCTACAGGACTAACCTGATCTGCTTTTTTTGGTAAACGAACTTCAGTTTTTCGTCACACCAGCAGATGCCAGATGAATCCTTCATGTAGGCGGAGTCAGTGCCTCCCTTAAGAACAGCCACTGACGTTGAAATCTTCAGAAGTGTACTCAGACAGGCGCACGAACCAAGTTCACCACAAATTGAGAGCAGAAGTCAACGTTGCTTTTCAACCCTGTACGAGGGGGCTCCGCTCCGTCACAGACACGTCTGCTGTCGCGCTGTCCCGGAGAGAGTCCCACTCCACCCCAGAGTTGGTTCTTTTATTAAAATCAGCACAAAACACAGCAAAAGGCGTTTCCATGGTTACATAGTTTGCATCAGCCGAGTCACGTTGCTCATGTTTTGACTATATCGAAGCGGCCCTCGGCCGACGCACAGGTGCACAGCCTTGAGAGCCCTAACCCAAACAGATATCACACTTTATTATTCTGTTCTCTTCACAAACAAGCTCACATAAAGTTTCCCAGTTGACCCTTCTCACATTTATCCATGAAACCACTCTACTTTCATTAAAATAGCTATAGCATAAAAGGCAAGTTGCGATATTTTACAACATTCCCCCTGTTGATCTCTAAGTAGAGATCACATCCATCCATCTTGCCTCCGGTTCCTCACCACCTCTTCCTTAGGGGCCGACCGGAGAGGCATTATCATCTTGGGATTGGTGGTTCCCTTTTCTACAGCAACAGTAATCATGTGTACGCACAAAGCTCGGATACATGGGATACAACAGCTGCCACACATCATAATAACAGCTGTAAAAGCGGCTAAAGAAGTAAGTATAGAAAACATCAACCCTTTCCATCTGCCAAACATCTGGAACATCCAAGAGCCAAGTCCATGATCCACACCTGAGTTTTCTGCCAATTCATAAGAGAGGGACCTCAGTCCTTCTAGGGCTTTAGTTACGGAGCCGTCCGGAGCCGTATTGTTGGGAATAAAGGTGCAACACATTTCTCCAAACATAAAACACACACCCCTTCTCAGCCAGCAGGATGTCTAAGGCCGTTCTATTCTGCATTGCTACCATAGAGGATTTCTGCACCTTCGCATCCATCGTTGCCGTTGCAGGGAGAGGTTAAAGCACTTCACCTGTTAGGCGTTGGGGGTTTCTGACGTCGCAGACCCCTGCTGCTCCCTTTCCCCTCTGCTGTTTTCGGTACCTTGGCACACTGCGAGAGGTGGTACCAGGTGTCTCCCTTTCCTTCAAACCGGACCGCTGTGTCGGTGCGCGCTGTGACTCGATGTGGGCCCGTCCACCTCGGTTCCTGCCACTTCCTCTTAAGGACCTTCAATAGCAGGTACTCCTCCCCTATGAGGTCGGGTTTCTCCTGCGGTTCTGGTAGGATCTGGAGAGAAAAACTTGACAACATGTAGTTAAGTATTTTAAACATTAACTTGGGGTGTACCGCCGCTCCTTCGGTCATGGGGTGTCCCAGTCTTGGGAAGGGCCTTCCATGGTGGAGTTTAAACGGTGTAAACCTGGTGGCCCTATTTACAGTGTGCCTAATTGTCACGAGGGCCAACGGGAGCGCTTCCACCCAGTTTAGTCCCATTTCCTTCATGATTTTAGCCAATTTGGTCTTGATGTTAGAGTTCATTCGTTCCACCTTCCCTTGTTATTGAGGGCGGTAAACCGTGCCAAATTTGTGCTTAATTCCCATTGTAGTCTCTACTTCTCTCAGGTGTTTGTTCTTAAAATGAGATCCGTTGTCGGACCGGATTGTTCTAGGGAACCCGTGTGTTGGTATAAAATGGTTCACCAATGCTTTCTTTACTGCTGCTGCATCCTCCTTAGCGGTAGAATACGCTTCAGGCCATCCAGAGCAGGCGTCTACTATGACCAATAAATAGCGCCCGGTCTCCCATATCAGTAAAATCCATAATTATCTCTGCTCCTGGGGCCCTCACTGGGAACGCCCCCTTCTCAGTCCTAAAAGTGGATTAAATTGGTTACAAATGTCACACTTCATGCCACATATTTACACAAAGTCTTTTCATGGCATCCACCCCCACATGCGCTGGACCATGGGCCTCTTCACACATTTGGGCCAGGAATCTGTTCGGAACCACCAGCTGCCCCTTGGGGCCTTTCCACAGAGAACATTGTCCTTTCTCCTCTGTCCCGGTCTCCTCCACTGTGGCCCCGTGCTCCTCCCATTGCTGTTGTTCTGTCCATTCTGCCTGCACTTGTGCGTGCCCCCACTCTTCGAGTGTATGGAGTCTTAAGTCCTGCATTTATTCACTCTCCACTGTCTTCATCATGCACATCCCCAGCAGATCCAGTCCTGCTGCCTCTTTTACAGCTTTATCTGCAACCGCATTTCCCCTGGAGTGAATGGTCCCATCACTCCTGTGGCATTTCTGAATAAGCACATTTCCACTGCAGGAACCGCTGGACAATTTTATGAGGCCGGGGCCTTTGGTGTGTGTCTCCACTGCAGGGACCTCCCCAAAGGCCCATTACAGGCACTTTTACGAGGCCTAACCATGTCTCTGCTCTAGGGTAGGTACTGAGATTGGCCCCGAAAAACTCCTTGGTGGGGCTTGAGGCTTACTCGGCACTGACTGGCTAAACCTAGCATTAGCCTAGCAAACTCTACTTCTCCTCTGGTTCACAGCACCACCACCTTCAGCACACACGCTGTTTAGTGTTCATTATCACACTGATGTGTCACAGATAAAGTTTCAGCTCAGCTGTAGGAAATCATCTTGTCTTGGAATATTATCATCTTCTCCTCAGCTCATCCGTCTCCACCTTTACCTTTTGTACCTCCTTCCTCGTTATTTTCTTTCTTATTTTTGCTTTGAGTGATTTTTCCAGGTGATGTGGCCATCAGCAGGAGGGTCCCCCTACATGAGCCTGGTCCTGCTCAAGGTTTCTTCCTGTTAAAGGGGAGTTGTTCCTGCCACTGTTGCTTGTCTGGGGTCAGGCCCTGGGATTCTGGAAAGTGCCTTGAAACAATTTTGATTGTATAAGATGCTATATAAATAAAGATTGATTTGATTTGATTTAAACAAAATTGTTGCACGGCCACAACACCGCGATCAAAACTCGTGACAATGGAGACACCACCATCGTCCAGCTTTGCAGTTGAGAGCAACTTTGATTCCTATTATGAGAAACAAACAAGATAAAGCTGATTTAAACCTTTTGATTTAAGTCAGAAACATGGAGCTGGAGGATCCGTGTCAGCCACTGTCATCCAGGCCACCAGAGGTCCACTTTTAGATCTCTGGGGCAGCCAGAGGTCCAACTGGGCGATCACAAGTTCTACCTTGGCCATCAACAGTTTCAGTGGGCAGTCAGAGGACTCCTACCTGGCCTGGACTCTGCTCCTGAATGAAGACCTTTCCTTTGACTTCCAGCTATGAGAACCACTGTTTCTACAGCTGTGGAGCTTTTGCAGGAGTCATTACGCTGTTGAGGTGGATATCAAGCTTCACCTGACAGGAAATGACTGCACAGCCATCCATTTACATGGAAGTGAGCCAATCAACTAAGACCAAGAACCATGGAAATGTTCCATGTTTGTTAATGATGATGCCTAAAAAAGTTTCCAAAGATCTCATTACTTTCATTTATGATGAAAGACTTGTGGATAATCAGGAGCTGCATCTATTTCAGTCTCTCTCATGAGGAACAGCAGCGTTCCAGATGCTGCAGATGCGGACGGAATAAATCACACACATTTTCAATGTTCTCCTTCAAGCTTCCTGTGGTGAAAGTAAAGGCCATCATTCTTTTTTTTTGAGGCAGCATTTTGTGTTATGATAGTTTAAACAGGTCCTGTGGTCCACCTGTGGTCCACCTGTGGTCCACCTGTGGTCCACCTGTGGTCCACCTGTGGTCCACCTGTGGTCCACCTGTGGTCCACACATGCATCTGTCCTCTCTCTGTCCCATCACATCCAGTTGCCCCAGTATAACCAGCAACGGAGCTGAGGTCATGGACAGGCTCAAAAATCGCACCAAAGGAAGTCAAGAAGACCTGGGTGCAAGAATTAACAGCATTTTTAATGAAAAATAGTTAATAAATACATAATAAACGGATACAGTCAAAAAGGGGATGTTTCCAGCTGGAGAGAAGACAGTTAGGTTACACCACAGATGGAGGTGATGAAGCTGAAGGAGGCGAGGAAGGTGATGGAGGTGAGGAAGCTGATGGTGATGATGAAGCTGAGCGAGGTGAGGAAGGTGAGGAAGCTGATGGTGGGGAGGATGCTGATGGAGAAGATGCCATTCTACCATCAGTTTTGGTCATTTTATTAGTAACATAAAGGTTGCATTGAGTTTCTTCTGGTGGTTTTGATGCTCTCACAGGGGTTCTTGCTCTTTTCAGGTTTCTCTCCTCTGAATCCAACATTTTAAACTGTTTTATGTGAGATAAAGTTCTGTTGTGATGGGCAGACACCAAAATCAGATCAGCAGACTGAGAGTAGACCTTTAATCAGGCCGCAGCTTTGAGATCTTCTATTACCTACAGAGGAGATGACAAGAGGCATCAACAGCTATGACCCATTTCCACGTGAGCCATGAAGCCTCCTCTTCCTCTTCACTCTCTGCACCAGCAACTGATCGGAGTGGGCCACACACACCGAGGAGGAGCAGGTGGAGAAGATCTCCACAGGTGCTGTGTTTCAATGTCAGTCAGGGAAAGCTCTGATGCTCCATCCTTTCTCAGGCCAAATGAAGAGCTCAACTGATGAGGTTCTGCTGCATGTGTGACATGAAACCAGTGATGCAAGAGGTTGCCAGTCCTCCAGCAGGCTTCCTGCCAGGACCGTCACACAAATCTCCCCTTTCGTCTATGTTCGCCTGACATGTAATCCAGAGGCTTTTCTCACACACAGGAACTTGCTCAGGCTCAACTGGAGGTGGCTTCACCCACCGCTCTGACATATTTAGTTCATGCGTTTGGAAAGTAGGACAGTGTGTCACGTCCCGCAGAGACAGGAAATCCACTCTGACATCAGAGGGGGGCTTAACCGGTCAGCGCCCACTTCCTCTGCACACTAACCCTAACCTCTGAGGTGACCTTCAGGAAAGACAAAGGCATTGTAATAATGAAGGTGATGATGATGATGAATGTGATGAAGTCTTGATGACGATGCCGATGCAGAAAAAAGTGAAATTATTTTTTCAGACCTGCTCCGCTGTATGAAGAGCAATGGAACCATGTGACCAGCTCTTTGATTATGGGCCATAGATTCACAGATGACTGCCTCTTGATTAGCATTACTGGTTCTGATGCTGTTTCGGTCTGTTGCAGCAGTTGTGTTTGGTGTGACTACTTCCTGTTCTTGTTTTATGGCTCAGTCATTGGAATGATATTCAAAACCTTCATAATCTGTTTTTGATTTTCTGTTTCAGTTCTGGATTGTCAAGTGGTTCTAGAGGGCCTGCAGAGGTTCAGCCCCACACCAGTCTACCTGCCTGTCAGCTACCGCATCCTTAACGCTGATTCAGCATTCTTCCTACAGGAGGCTACTCAGGATTTGATGAGGAACGCCAGCCTGCAGGCACGCACAGAGTCTTTCTTCATCCACCAGGCGCGGCAGGTACCTGTGATCACTGTGAGCTATGGCCCCTGGTCTGTCCAGCAGTCCCTCCCTCCAGACCTGCTGAGGGTACCGATGGGCCCACTTAGTCTACCCTCCATCACTTCCTTATCATCATCACCACCAACACCGGCTGCCCCTCTCTTCACCTTCAACTGGAAGATCCATGCCTACATCATCAGGGACAAGATCCACCCCAGCTGGCCGAAGGTCCAGGTGCTCTTTTACGTGACTGGGAGGAACTGGGATGATTACAGAACCACCGACAAGCTGCCCTGCGTCAGCATGTTTGCCTTCCATGAGACCCAAGAAGTACGCGGTACTTGCAGACTGAAAGGTGAGCTGGGCTTGTGCGTGGCTGAACTGGAGCCTCTGGCCAGTTGGTTCAGCCCACCCACTGTGAGGCCAGGTAGGCGGAGGGTCTCAGAACAGGGCCAGGGGACCCCCGTGGAGCTCTACTACATGGTTCAGCCCACAGACAGGGAAGACTGCAGCTCAGAAGCCTCTCGAAAACCACTGTCCACACACATGCACCAGCAGGGGCGGACCGGAGCCTCGACGGGACACACGCAGATGCGGCACATCGGCAGCATCAGACTCCTTCAGCCACTAATGGAGCTGAAGTTGGACGACCACTTCGTGGTGATTGTTCCCTCCAAACCGGTCCGGCAGAGGGAAACTGTGTCGGTATTTCTGGCAGCATCGTTGGGCTTGCCGGTGCAGATTTTCAGCTTAAGGTATATTCCCTCTATAACCAGATCAGCTTTAAAGCTTCAGCATCATCTTCATCTCCATCAGTCAAAAACAGCAGATAAAAATTACAGTGTTGCCATGACAGCAGCGGCTTACTGGCTGGTATTAGGTCAGATATTTAACTGGTTTGTTCAGGTCATTTGTTTGCAAATTAGGAAAGCGAAAACCCAACTGGAGACTTTAAATGTTGGAAGTATCCTGTAACCAGGGCGAGTGCTGGTGGATCCACGGCTGGTGGGTCCAAGGCTGGTGGGTACAAGGCTGGTGGGTCCAAGGCTGGTGGATCCACGGCTGGTGGGTCCACGGCTGGTGGGTCCAAGGCTGGTGGGTACAAGGCTGGTGGATCCACGGCTGGTGGATCCACGGCTGGTGGGTCCACGGCTGGTGGGTCCAAGGCTGGTGGGTACAAGGCTGGTGGGTCCAAGGCTGGTGGGTACAAGGCTGGTGGGTACAAGGCTGGTGGGTACAAGGCTGGTGGGTACAAGGCTGGTGGATCCACGGCTGGTGGGTCCAAGGCTGGTGGGTACAAGGCTGGTGGGTACAAGGCTGGTGGGTACAAGGCTGGTGGATCCACGGCTGGTGGGTACAAGGCTGGTGGGTACAAGGCTGGTGGATCCACGGCTGGTGGGTACAAGGCTGGTGAGGAGAGGAGAGGAGAGAGGAGAGGAGAGAGAGGAGAGGAGAGGAGAGGAGAGGAGAGGAGAGAGGAGAGGAGAGAGGAGAGGAGAGGAGGAGAGGAGAGGAGAGGAAGAGGAGAGGAGAGGAGAGAGAGAGGAGAGGAGAGGAGAGGAGAGAGGAGAGGAGAGGGGAGAGCAGAGGAGAGGAGAGGAGAGGAGGAGAGGAGAGGGAGGAGAGGAGAGGAGAGGAGAGGAGAGGAGAGGGGAGAGCAGAGGAGAGGAGAGGAGGAGAGGAGAGGGGAGGGGAGGGGAGGGGAGGAGACCATGACCCAGCAGGGTTCCAGCATCCTGGTGATCAGGTGATCATGGTTCTGGACTCCTGCAGCCTCGGCCTCTAGCAGCACAGCTAAGATGTTAACCTGATGATTAGATCATTATTTCTATATTATTATATATAATTATTATATAACCTGATGATTAGATCATTATTTCTATATTATTATATATAGTTATTATATAACCTGATGATTAGATCATTATTTCTATATTATTATATATAATTATTATATAACCTGCTGATTAGATCATTATTTCTATATTATTATATATAATTATTATATAACCTGCTGATTAGACGACCCCCTAAGTGTGATAATCTGTCTGTCTATGACAGTAACTGGAACTACAGAATTAACAACAATAAGCTTTTTCAAAGAGGAAGGTTTTAAGTCTGATCTTGACGCCAGTCCAGGAGTCATGTGACCTCTGTGGTCAATACCTGTCAGAACTCTGGCTGCAGCATTCTGGATCAGCTGGAGGCTTCTTAAAGAGTTGTTTGGACCCCCTGATAATAAAGAATCACAATAGTCCAGCCTGGAAGGAACAAATGCTGGACTAACTTCAGCATCATGGTGGGTCAGTAGCTTCCTGATCTTTGAGATGTTCCTCAGGTGGAAAAAGGCACTAGAGACTAATTTAATGTGTGAGTTGAAGGAGAGATTTTGGTCAAAAGTTACTCCTAGATTCCTCACAGAGAGACTAGATGTTGATGAGATCCCATCTAGAGTGATCATGTGATGGTAGTTATGGTCGCACATGTAGTTATGGTTACGCTGGTTTTACTGGTTCTGTGCCCCCACACTGGTCTTGTACTGGTTCGACTACAGATGCGGGGGAGCTCTGTCCCATCGTGACCTTACTGGTGATTTTACTGGTTTCCAGTTGGTCCCATCATTCGACCACCAGCAGCCGTCGCGACTTCCTGACCTGATACTTGTGCTGTTGCAGGCTGAAGATGAAGGATGGCGCCGTGTTTCTGGGAGCCAGAGCCAGCGACCCTGTGCTGTGGACCGTGAGTCAGGACATCAGGAGTGAAGGTCACAGGGTCGTCACCCTGCACTGCCACAGGGTTAGGGTTAGCGACAACAGGTTTATTCAAAGGTAAAAGCAGAAAATCAAAGGTCTCAGCATCAAAACTCTTTCATCTTTTCATGTCCAGCAGTTACAAACATCCAGATCCCAGCCGACGTCCTCCAGATGGACTGGTTATACTGGGACTGAGGACAGATGGACTGGTTATACTGGGACTGAGACGACAGATGGACTGGTTCTACTGGGACTGAGGACAGATGGACTGGTTCTACTGGGACAGAGAGGACAGATGGACTGGTTCTACTGGGACAGAGAGGACAGATGGACTGGTTCTACTGGGACAGAGAGGACAAATGGACTGGTTCTACTGGGACAGAGGATAGATGGACTGGTTCTACTGGGACTGAGAGGACAGATGGACTGGTTCTACTGGGACTGAGAGGACAGATGGACTGGTTATACTGGGACAGAGGACAGATGGACTGGTTCTACTGGGACAGAGAAGACAGATGGACTGGTTCTACTGGGACAGAGAGGACAGATGGACTGGTTCTACTGGGACAGAGAGGACAAATGGACTGGTTCTACTGGGACAGAGGATAGATGGACTGGTTATACTGGGACTGAGAGGACAGTTGGACTGGTTATACTGGGACTGAGGACAGATGGACTGGTTCTACTGGGACAGAGAGACAGATGGACTGGTTATACTGGGACTGAGAGGACAGATGGACTGGTTATACTGGGACTGAGAGGACAGATGGACTGGTTCTACTGGGACAGAGAGGACAGATGGACTGGTTATACTGGGACAGAGAGGACAAATGGACTGGTTCTACTGGGACAGAGAGGACAGATGGACTGGTTATACTGGGACTGAGAGCACAAATGGACTGGTTCTACTGGGACAGAGAGGGCAGATGGACTGGTTATACTGGGACTGAGAGGACAAATGGACTGGTTCTACTACTGGGACAGAGGATAGATGGACTGGTTATACTGGGACTGAGAGGACAGATGGACTGGTTATACTGGGACTGAGAGGACAAATGGACTGGTTCTACTGGGACAGAGGATAGATGGACTGGTTATACTGGGACAGAGAGGACAGATGGACTGGTTCTACTGGGACAGAGAGGACAGATGGACTGGTTCTACTGGGACAGAGGGGGTTATTGGGGTCTGGTACTGGGAGCTACTGGGAGGTTAGGGTTAGTTCTTGTGTGGAAAGGAGCTGCTGACGTTGAGGAGTCTCCGATGAGCTGGAGCTGAGCCGGGACACCTGCTGCTCAGGCTGCTGATGCTGCTCAGGCTGCTGATGCTGCTCAGGCTGTTGATGCTGTTGATGCTGCTCAGGCTGCTGATGCTGCTGATGCTGCTCAGGCTGCTGATGCTGCTGATGCTGCTCAGGCTGTTGATGCTGCTCAGGCTGCTGATGCTGCTGATGCTGCTCAGGCTGCTGATGCTGCTGATGCTGCTCAGGCTGTTGATGCTGCTCAGGCTGCTGATGCTGCTGATGCTGCTCAGGCTGCTGATGCTGCTGATGCTGCTCAGCTGCTGATGCTGCTGATGCTGCTCAGGCTGTTGATGCTGCTCAGGCTGTTGATGCTGCTCAGGCTGCTGATGCTGCTGATGCTGCTCAGCTGTTGATGCTGTTGATGCTGCTCAGGCTGTGATGCTGCTCAGGCTGATGATGCTGCTCAGGCTGTTGATGCTGTTGATGCTGCTCAGGCTGCTGATGCTGCTGATGCTGCTCAGGCTGTTGATGCTGCTGATGCTGCTCAGGCTGCTGATGCTGCTCAGGCTGCTGATGCTGCTCAGGCTGCTGATGCTGCTCAGGCTGCTCAGGCTGACCCACTTGGCCTCGGGACCTCAGCTCAGCCCCTCTGGTCCACTCAGGCTTCCTTGGCCTGGCTGCTGTTGAGATGTTGTCAAAGGTTTAATCAGGATTAATCTGACATGAGCCTCTGGCTCCTTAAAGGCTGTTTCTCCATAATTTGGTTGCTGCTCTACTACACAAGAAGCTGCATCCATCTAGTTTAATAACCTATAAAATCTACAAAATCAATTTGTGACGACAAAGAGTTTTAATAAAGTTTAAAGTGGCCTAATTCCAGATGGACGCAGCAACCACATCGATGCAGGTCTGATTCTTTATCTTCTGAGGACACCAGGATGGAGCTGGGGACTCCAGACCTTCAATGCTGCAATGTTCCAGTCAAAGACGTGGTTGGATGGGGGGGGGGGCATCTGGGGGCATCAGGGGAAGATTTGGGGGATCGGGGGCATCAGGGGAAGATTTGGGATTAAGTTATATTGTGATATTCACAAAGAATTGAATTCAGACGTTTTAAACTGACGCATGTTTTTCTGGTTCTTTCTCTTTAGAACTGAGGCTGCAGTTTATCAGCAGGTTCTCCAGGTGGACCTGGAGATGAACGTCTTGTTAGGACTTCAGTGGAGTCAGGAGGTAACGTGGCAAGTGGAATATCCCCTGACCCGGACCGTGACCCCAGAGGTGACAACCCTGATCCAGCTGGCACAACAGGACCTGGGGGGAATCGTGCCGCTTGCTATGGTCAGAAGGTTCTACCACATGTCCCTAACACCTGCGCCCATCACAAATGTAGAGAACAGGTCAGGGAGCAGCTCTGAAGACGTGAAGACATGCCAGAGAACACGTTCTCTATACGTTCTCAAACAACCGGTGTTCGAACACGTGGGAAATGGTTTGGTTTCTTTCTGTCAGACAAAAGTTAAAACGTGGTTTTTACCTGAAAGCTTCGGTGATGGTGTCCTGGGTCCGTCTGAGGAACAGGAACCTTTTGTCTGTCAGAAGAAACAAACAAATGTGTCATTATTAAAGAGACACATCGGCTCTCATTCATGAGGATGCTCAGGTGTCACTAGCTCCTCCAGGTAGGATGGAGCTAGGCCTCTGAGGACCTGGTAGGTCAGGAGGAGGGTTTTAAAAATGATTCTAAATTTAATGGGCAGCCAATGAAGCGACGCCAGTCCAGGAGTCATGTGACCTCTGTGGTCAATACCTGTCAGAACTCTGGCTGCAGCATTCTGGATCAGCTGGAGGCCTCTTAAAGAGTTGTTTGGACCCCCTGATAATAAAGAATCACAATAGTCCAGCCTGGAAGGAACAAAAGAATGAATTAACTTTTCAGCATCATGGTGGGTCAGTAGCTTCCTGATCTTTGAGATGTTCCTCAGGTGGAAAAAGGCACTTCTAGAGACTCACATTTACACACACACACATGCCTCCCCCCACACACATGTATACACTCACACACACACACTCATGCCTCCCCCCACACACGTACACACTCACACACACACACACGCCCCCCCCCACACATGTACACACTCACACGCCTCCCCCCCACACATGTACACACTCACACGCCTCCCCCCCACACACGTACACACACCACACACTCACACACACACACATGCCTCCCCCCACACACGTACACACTCACACACACACACACACACACACGCCCCCCCCCACACATGTACACACTCACACGCCTCCCCCCCACACATGTACACACTCACACGCCTCCCCCCCACACACGTACACACACACACACACACCACACACACACACGCCTCCCCCACACACACGTACACACCACACACACACACACGCCTCCCCCCCACACATGTACACACTCACACACACTCACATGCCTCCCCCCACACACATGTATACACTCACACACACACTCATGCCTCCCCCCACACACGTACACACTCACACACACACACACACATGCCTCCCCCCACACATGTACACACTCACACACACACACACACGCCTCCCCCCACACATGTACACACTCACACGCCTCCCCCCCACACACGTACACACACACACACTCACACACACACACACACGCCTCCCCCCCACACATGTACACACTCACACACACTCACACGCCTCCCCCCCACACATGTACACACTCACACACACACTCATGCTCACACACACACATGCCCCCCCCCACACACACGTACACACACACACTCAGTCGTGTGTGAGTCGCTGACGTGACTCTGTCCTACAGGAGACGGAGCTCTTGAACACGGCGGTCCTCACTGGGCGAACAGCTGCTGTTCCAGTGAAGGTCCTCACGGTCGCGTCAGACGGCACCGTTTCCGACGTGACCGAATCAGCCGAGTGTAGAAGTGCAGATGAGCAGGTGATCAAGGTGAGCTGACAGTCTGGTCAACCATACACACACACACACACACACAACACACACACACACAACACACACACACACACCGTCTCTCAGTGTCGTGATAGAAGAGAAAAGGGGAAATATGAAGGAAAATAGAAACAATCTCGTTGTCTGTTCATGTGAGACAACATGCAGATGAGACGAAGAGTCTCGGAGGGTCTAATTATCTGCAGCAGTTCTACCACAGGCTCTGACCCCCCCCCCCCCCACCCCCCCCATCCACGGTGGGGAAAAGGAGATGGTTTCATCCCTGAGAAGAGGGCCTGAAAGAAGACAGAAAGAAACAAAGTCAAAGTCACCTGTCTTCATGTGTCCTCTCCCATCATGCATCAGTGCAACCACTCGTTTGGTGCATTTTCAATCCTGATTATAACGAAGAGGAATATAAACAGGGAAAAGTAGAATGATGAATCCTGAACAGATGAGAATCTTCTCTGAAATCTTTGTTAAAATTTAGCATGAAAATAACATTTAGAGGGCAAATTGAGAGGTGAAAGGAAGCTAGCAATGCTAACCCTCACAAATGCTGCGTCAGCTGATTTCCACGCACTGATGGATCACTTTGTGGGAGCAGGTGTCGGAACGCTGCGACTACGTGTACGTTAACGGGAAAGAGACGAGAGGCCAGAGCCGGGCGCTGCTCAACTTCACCTACAGCTTCCTGAGCGCTCAGCTGCAGATGAGCGTGTGGACGCCACGGCTGCCGTTATTGATCCACGTGTCTGACCCAGAACTCAACCAGATCAAAGGCTGGAGGGTCCCCGTCAGATCCAGGCCCCACAGGTAACCCCCCCCCCCCCCCCAACATCCATTCCTGGTAAATGAAAGTGCTTTTTATGAGTGAATTCTGATCCACCTCTGGATCTTGGTTCCACCTGTAGAGAGTGATAAGAACCAATCCTGATATTTCCAGTTTCCTTCTGAACGACCCGTCCTGTTGCCAACTGATTTAAATAATTCAGTAGAGTTGTGGGCGCTGTCCCACTGGGTGGCGCTCTAACACAGACAGCTCTGATGATCTGAGTCCCTGTCAGAGAGCAGTCAGGTCTTTGGATACGTGACATCATCACTAATGGATCACATGACCTCCCGCCACAGTGATGAGCGTCGCAGCCATGAAGAGGGGGGCTGTGTGGCCCAGTATCAGAGCTCCGCCCTGCGCGTCCTCACCTACTTTGTGGCAGATGCAGCTGATGTGAAAGGAATGCCCGAGGGGGAGGGGCCAAGCCGGCACAACTTCCTGTTGGGCAGCGATTGGCAGGTGGAAGTGACGCAGATGGTGAAGGACTCGCTGAGGGTGGCCGACCCCCATGTAGCTCAAGTTCTGGATGGACACGTCCTGATGGGAGCGAGGGCTGGGACCACCAGCATACAGGTGTGTGTGTTGTGTGTGTGGGTGTGGTGTTGTGTGTGTGTGTGTGTGTGTGGAGGGGGGGGGTCCACTGATGAAAAAAGGCTGGAAGGGGAAATAGAAGGAGGAGGAGGAGGGGAGGAGGAAGAAGAGGAGGAGGGAGAGGAAAGAGGAGGAGGGAGAGGAGTGAGAAGAGGAGGAGGGAGAATAGAGGAAAGAGGAGGAGAGGGAAGGAGAGAAGAGGAGGAGGGGGAAGAGAGGAAAGAGGAGGAGAGGGAAGGAGAGAGAAGAGGAGGGGTAGGAGGGAGAGAGGAAAGAAGGAGGAAAGGGAAGGAGGAGAGAGGAGGAGGGGGAGGAAGGAGAGGAAGAGGAGGAGGGGGAGGAAGGAGGAGGAGGGGAGGAGGAAGAAGAGGAGGAGGGAGAGGAAAGAGGAGGAGGGAGAGGAGTGAGAAGAGGAGGAGGGGGTAGGAGGGAGAGGAAAGAGAGGAAAGGGAAGGGAGGAGAGAGGAGGAGGGGGAGGAAGGAGAGGAAAGAGGAGGAGGGGAGGAGGGAGGAGGAGGAGGAGGGAGGAGGAGCCTCCACGAGGTGCCTCACTTGAACCTGAACAAACTCTTGATTGGGATTCTTGGGGTCTTTGAAACAGGAGCTTCTGCTTCCTGTTTCCTGCCGAACCGTCGGCCAGACCAGCAACATGCAGCGACTGGCTAATAAGGATGTTCCGGCTATTTAAGAGCCGAAAGGATTGTTGGCTCATGACCTTTAGGAAAGAATGAGCTGCAACACGTCGGGCAGGTCCGTTTCTCTCTCAGCATCAGAACCATGAAAGAACCAAACACGGGATTTAAGAAACACTGCTCAATAAATCTAGCAAAGGGAAACCCACTCATCACAATCTCGCTGGGTCCTTGAGGAACAGAACAGAGGGATGTGTTCTCGGATGTGCGTCCCAGAACACATTTGGCTGTGTGTAAGGCGTGACCGGTAACCTTGGTCTTGGTCTCGCCTGGTCCAGGTGGTGTCCCCGCTGACCTCAGCGGTCCTGGCTGAGACGACCATCAGGGTTCTGGACGACAAAGTCAGCGTGACGGAGCTGGGAGTGCAGCTGGTTTCTGGACTCTCTCTGTCCCTTCAGCCCAGTCGGGGAAGCAACAGGGCCATCGTTGCCACAGCAACCACACAGGAAGTCATTGAATCGCTTAATCAGGTATGAAGCCGACACGTTTTGGTTGTTTACTAGCTGGTGCGATTCGGCAGCAGAGATCCACTGAAGCAGCTAAAGCGGTTTATCATCCGGATGAATCCTCTTTAACTCGTCAGTGCTAACTTCTTTGGTCCCTTAATTAACTAGCTGCCCTGTCAGCGTCATGCGAGTAATTAGCGCCACTAGGAGCAGGAAAGGATTAATAAGAAGGTTCTCAGCTGCGCCCGTGTCCCAGTTTTACTGAAGACTCTTTACGCTGCTTTTATTAGCACTTCCTCTTTTACAATCAATTAGAACTCCTTTATTTGCATTTCCAGCTGTGTTTTTCCTGTAATTAGAAGTTTTAATGGACGAGGCTACGTCTCCCTCCTTGGAGAAACCAAAGTTTGTCTTTCATGAGGAAAGACAAAGGCACCCCCTCTCACGATGGTCATCAGCGCCGTGTCCAAAGCGATCTCTCCAGTTTCTGGGTTCCACCGTCTCCCTGGGAATGAAGGGATCCTCCCATGTAGAAGCAGGAAGTTCAGCCTGTCTCAAAGGCCGGACACTCCTCCACAGTCCACTCTCCTGGTCCATCACATCCATGGCTCTGTACCAGGGTTAGGGTTGTCCCAGGTCAGGAGGAGGAATGGTTCAGTCTCTGCAGCCCCCTGGAGACACGTAGTCCGGACTCCTCTCCAGGACACTGTTTATTCAACATTCATTGGGAGATTGTGCTTTTTCCTCCATGTTTCCTCCAATATTCTGAGCTGTGTGGTTGGTTAGGCGACTGCTTCTGGACCCGAGTCAAAGCCCTTCTTCTGTGGCGCGAGCTCGTGCTGATGCATGTCCTTATCTCATTGATCTCATGTCTGTTCCAGGAGTCCCTTATCAGCGCGTGGCTCCAGTTCAGTGATGGATCCATGACTCCTCTGGACAACTATGACCCAGCACATTTCACCCTGACAGCGACCTCCCTGGAGGAGCGGGTGGTGCAAGTGCGGCGCAGTGCTCAGTGGAAATGGCCCACCGTCATTGCGAAGGGCGAAGGTCAAGGTCTGCTGGTGCGTGTTGAGATCCGCCCATCAGAAGCGTGTCAGCCAGAGGAGCTACGTGGTGTCTTGGCTGTGGGAATGGCAAACATTCAGGTCCGGCTCAGTGAGCCGGAGCAACAATCCAGGCAGACTGGAGACTGGAAGAAACATCCTGATCCGCCATATTTTAGTGGATCTGTTTCTGAGCCGGACACTGGATCACTCAAACATTTGGCCACCACCATCAAAGAGAAGATCAAAGTGATCCCTAATGGGAAGCCTCTGTCAGCAGATAGTGAGGCGGGGGGATTTTCTAAGTATCCTAACATGGGTGAGATCCCTAGGGGCCGCAGCATTGAGGAGGACATGTTAGCGTCACGAGGAGGCCTGACCGACCTGGAGATCGGAATGTATGCCCTGCTGGGGGTCTTCTGCTTGGCCATCCTGGTGTTTCTCATTAATTGTGTTTCTTATGCATACAAGCACCGGAGCAAGCAATTGACCTTGGAGAACCCAGGGATGATGTCACATGCCCATGATTGGGTGTGGCTTGGTCAAGAGGGGCAGCTGTGTCTGCAACAGCAGCAGGATGATCTGGCCGGCACCCTGGAGGAAGGTTGTCAGCTCTTAAATGGAGCCGTCACACGTGCAAATAATGGATCCAGTGGGAAGATTGAGTCTCTGAACTCACCCACCACCAGAAGGAAAAGGGTGAAGTTCACTACCTTCTCCAAAGCCAAGTCCTGTAACGGCTGTCCTGGCCTGAGCCCATTAGCACTGGTGCAGACCAGTGACATTAAATGGGCTTGTTCCGACATGGAGCTTGGAGACTCGAAGCAACCGAGGAAGTAGGTGGAAAAACGTCCTGAATACTGTTGTGAAGGTGGTCCTGGATGAGGACTGGATGCCTTCAGAACCGGGGGAACCTTGGCTGACCTCAGCTCAGCCACTAGACAGTGTTCTAAAGGCTTCAATGTTCTGTCTGTTGGGTATCCTTTAATTGGTTTATGTTGTTTTAGCTGAATCAGCATTTCAACGTTGCATGTGTTGTACTTCTGTCTGTGTTCTCTAGCTGTTTTTGACCTTTCTAGACTCAGTAAAAAAGGTTATTTTGGATTCTTAGGTGATGTTTGAAAGTCTCCCCTGTGCAGATAATTAGACATTTTAGATCCTAGCTTTCTTTCATGGGTCCACTATTTTAAACTATTCTTCAAGCCAACATTAACATTCGCTGTTCTAGCTAACATTAACATTAGCTAACCACACTGATGCACCATACTTCTGTCTTTGTGCTCACGCAGCCAAAACCTCTGAATAAATCCATGCTGACGTGAGAGACGTGCGTGTGCTGTTCGGTTTGATTCATCTCATGAATCATTTGTATTTTTAATTGTTCTTTGTATAAACTCGGTTTACTTCAAATCTCTGAAAGGAAAGTTATGACATCAAGGGCTACCAGTTGAATTGAGGAAACAGAAAAAAGCTAAAAGAGTTAGAAGACTACAACTGCTGCTACCAACAATAATCATAAATCTCCTTTATCTTTAATGGCCAGAATTATGTGTTTCTTTCACAAAGCACATGAAAAGGTGAAGCTTCTCAGAGACCAACATGAATTCAGCAGTGAGTTGTCAGTCGTCTTGTCGTCCACCCACCTCGCTCAGACAGCTGCAGCGAGCACGCTCATCAGCACTGAAACATGGCCTCATTGGCTCTGGAAGTGCCAACGCTCGCTACACTATTCAGGATT
>NC_079539.1:7069605-7107105 GCF_003711565.1 Takifugu flavidus | reverse complement strand
GGATTGCTTGGGGCCCGAATGCTCCCGTCCTGCCTCTGTACGGGTGTCACATCTTCAGCAGGGCCTGAGGGCTCGGTCGTCTGGATGAAGATGTTGGTGGTGTTTGACTGATGTACAGCTCAAGAATCGATCAGCTGCTTCTTCTCTGTGTGTATTCTGCCGAGAGCATCAGATGAGCCGATCAGAACCCCCCACCCCCCCCACTGGCAACATGTGGAATAAACAAGTTCATCACTTCAGACGGACATCATCTTCATCACATCAGCAGCGGCGGCGGCATCATGGCGATGGTCCACTAATGCGCATTAATCCTCCTACAGGATGACCTCAATCCCTCAGATCAGTCAAGAGGGTATCTGATGCTCCAGATTAGACGTGTGGCTAAAACCATCCAAGCTCCGCTGCTGTTTACCCCGCACACACAATTTTACATTTCAAAATAGATGCTGACTCCTTATTTTAACCCAATATTGCATCCATGACATGATCTATGTGATTTCTGCTTTTCCCTCTGTCTCTGAGGCCTTTCAGCCAGCGGCGCTTCCTCTGGATAAACCCCTCAGCACGTTGGTGGCTCTCATCTTCCAAAAAGACTCAAACTGCTGAATCACATCAGCCTAAAATCATTTCAGGGCCTGTGTCGGACCCTGAGCTCCTTAAATAATACAGGGGAAAAGGAAATGAACTTCATTTCTTCTTTATTAATTTGACAGGAATTTCTCACAAAGAATGAAATGAAACATTTTTAACATGAAACTTTCTAGAACTGTGCTCAGGGGAGAAGCAAGAAGCCCAAACTGTTGGTCTGCAGTGTTCACGTGACCATAATCATCAGTATTGAAGACACCTTCAGAAACCAGCAGAAGAACCCTGTACGGGAAAAGGTGGACAAAGAATTTGAGGGCAATAACTCCCGAAGATCCGTATTTTTTTCTTGACAACTAACAATTGCTGATCTTTTTCTACGGAGGAACCAGAAGCGGAGCTTTATTTACAACAATATTCCATCTAGAGGATGAAAGCCTTCTGATCTCTTTCCCAAACTCTCACTGTGGTTCTCCCAGAGGTTTCACCACCGGCCACGGCATGTCGGCTGAGGCTGTTTGCACCTGGGTGGCGATCTGTTGCTGGGAAGGCTGAGTGGTCCAGCTCAGGTCTACACCGTTCTTCTTCAGTGCAGACAAATGCTTGATGTCCAGGGTCGTGAAGGTTGTAAACTGGACCTGGTTCCGCTTGCTGGTGGGTGAGTGAAGTGGTTCGCTGCGTTGTGGCCTGACCAACAAGGTAGCAGAGTGGTTCGCCATGGGGTCAATGGTTTTTCCACGATAATGCTGCTGGGAGCTGGCCCGGTTGCGGCCCAGGGTGGCAGTTCTTTCAGGGACCGCAGGGACACTCACAGCCGGCAGGGTGTGGTGGCAAATGGAGTCCAGAGACTTTCGGGACTCCACAGGGAGTTTCAAGGCGGACACTGGAGCTATAGCAGCCGGAGCGCGAGCGCCTTGACTGCTGCTTCCCAGCCAGACCCAATCATGCTTGTGATCCTTTGTGTCTCCACTGGGACCAAGGCCTGTCTGAACCGGGCTCTTGTGATTTTGAAAACAGAGGTTATGAGAGGTGCAATTGAGTAAAAAAGCCAAGATCGCTATGCAGGAGACGCCTACCAAGGCGTACATGCCAATCTCGAGGTCTGACATGGCTCTAAAGGTCCTGATGATGTCACTCTCAATCACTTTGGGAGAATCTGTCTTGACCGCATCTTCTTTAAAATCCTCTGTTTGTTCTGGTGAGGTGGGGACATCCAGCTTATTCCTATCATTTGTCTTCTGTCCTTGTCCTTTTCTAACGGACCATAAAGTTTTGTTTTCCAGTCCGGAATCATCTGGTGCTGTATTTGAACTACCACTGCTTGAAGCAGTTGAACTATCATTGTATGTGGTTCTAGTGGTGCTTACAGTCCTGATGACCTCTGGCTCTGCATATGAAGCGGTGTACATGCTGGAGGTGGAGGTCTGTGCTCGTGTGAGGTCAGGCTGAACTGCCACTGTGCTTCTGAACATCCATTTATTGGCACTGGTGACGGTGCTTTGTGATGGGAGCTCTGCTGCTGTGTCACCACCATCTCCACCTCCATCCATGGTGCTGCTGCTGCTCTGAACGTTGACCTGCAGGAACCCCATACCCACTGCTAACTTGCTCTTCCTCTTGGACTTCTGGCACTCCTCACAGATCCTCAGTTCTACCCTCACTAGTGCCCCTTGGCCTCCCCCTTCACCTTGTGCCACCACAAATGTGGACCGTGGAGTTCGGCGCACGGTCGCCACCGACTCATCTGGTGTTGACACCGTCAGGGAGTAGGTGCCACGGTCAAAAAGGTCTAATGGAGTCACAGCGCCATCACTGAACTGAACCCAGCAGCTAACCACTGCTTCCTAAAGAAGAAAGACAGAACGAGATCAGCCATACAGCACGTGCACATATCAATTAGGTTAATCCTAAATCGGACCCTGACCTGAACTCTGACCCTAATCCTGACCCTGATCCTGACCCTGACACTGACCCTAACCCTGACCCCAACACTGACCCTGACCCTGACCCTAACCCTGACCCCAACACTGACCCTGACCCTAACCCTGACCCTAACCCTGACCCTAACCCTGACTTTGACCTGAACTCTGACCCTAATCCTGACCCTGATCCTGACCCTAACACTGACCCTAACCCTGACCTGAACTCTGACCCTAACACTGACCCCAACACTGACCCTGACCCTAACACTGACCCTGACTCTGACCTGACTCTGACCCTAATCTTGACCCTGATCCTGACCCTAATCCTGACCCTGATCCTGACCCTAACACTGACCATAACCCTGATCCTGACCCTAACACTGACCCTGATCCTGACCCTAACACTGACCCTGACTCTGACCTGAACTCTGACCCTAACACTAACCCTGACCCTTGACCAAAGCAGCCAGAATGGGAGGAGCCTCTTGGATGAGAGGCCAAAGGCCTCTGTGGATACAAAAATAGAGATTTCACCAAAATGTTGCTCGTTAAAAACCTAGCAGGTAAAGGATGTAACTGGGATAACTGGGATAACTGGGATAGCTGGGATAACTGGGATAACTGGGATAGCTGGGATAACTGGATAACTGGGATAGCTGGATAGCTGGGATAACTGGGATAACTGGGATAGCTGGGATAACTGGGATAGCTGGGATACTGGGATAACTGGGATAGCTGGGATACTGGGATAACTGGGATACTGGGATAACTGGGATAGCTGGGATAACTGGGATAGCTGGGATAACTGGGATAGCTGGGATAGCTGGGATAACTGGGATAGCTGGGATAGCTGGGATAGCTGGGATAGCTGGGATAACTGGGATAACTGGATAGCTGGGATAGCTGGATAACTGGGATAACTGGGATAGCTGGGATAGCTGGGATAACTGGGATAGCTGGGATAACTGGGATAGCTGGGATAGCTGGGATAACTGGGATAGCTGGGATAACTGGGATAACTGGGATAGCTGGGATAACTGGATAGCTGGGATAGCTGGGATAACTGGGATAGCTGGGATAACTGGGATACTGGGATAGCTGGGATAACTGGGATAGCTGGGATAACTGGGGTAGCTGGGATAACTGGGATAACTGGGATAGCTGGGATAACTGGGATAGCTGGGATAACTGGGATAACTGGATAGCTGGGATAGCTGGGATAACTGGGGTAGCTGGGATAACTGGGATAACTGGGATAACTGGGGTAGCTGGGATAACTGGGATAGCTGGGATAACTGGGATAGCTGGGATAACTGGGGTAGCTGGGATAACTGGGATAGCTGCACCCTTCACAAGAATAAACAACTGAACTCTTGATGAACCCTCCAGGTTTTAGGAAGCCCAAGGTTAAAGGTTGTGTCAGCGACGCCACACAGCCAACTGGCCACACCCCTTCACCAGGTGAAACCCCAGTGCTGCCCTCTGATTGGTCAGAGCACTTTCTCTGGTCCTGGGAGCACCTATGGACAGTAGGGGGCCACAGGGAGCTTTTCTATTCCTGCTCAGAACCACTCATTAGATAAGACCCTATTAACTATTATAACTAATGACTCAAATCAAAATCAATCGGGTTAAAATCAATTAGATTCCTTCATTAATTGAGACAGAATGAAAAAAAATGCTAGAATAAATGTTCTGAAGACTTTCAGAATCAGTGTGTTCTGCATGAAATCCTTCTCTGATCAGATCGATCCCTGACCTGTTTGAGCTGTGTGATGGTCTGCCGTGTGGTTGCCATGGCAACGATGGCCCTGTTGCTTCCCCGACTGGGCTGAAGGGACAGAGAGAGTCCAGAAACCAGCTGCACTCCCAGCTCCGTCACGCTGACTTTGTCGTCCAGAACCCTGATGGTCGTCTCAGCCAGGACCGCTGAGGTCAGCGGGGACACCACCTGGACCAGGCGAGACCCATGAGCAAATCCTAGTACACCCAGTCCTTTTCTTCTTTCTACCCCAGAATAACCGGTCATGGGGACAGTCTTGTAGTAAAGTAGCAAAGTCCCATTGTGAAATGCGACTGGTAATCCGCTCAACACTGCTCACTGGTACCTGGACTGGTGTTTGGTTCTCACCTGGACTGTCGTGGAACCCGCAGCGCGTCCCTGCAGGACCGCTCCTCCCTGCAACTGGAGCACATCAGGGTCGACCACTTTCAAAGAGGGGCGCACAAGATTGGTGACATCCACCTGTCAATCAAAAAAAAGGCGTGACAGCAATTACGGATCGTTCCTACTGTCAGACCTCGTTAGTAGAATCAGGGCCTTTGCTCCCCCGTCATTAGCAATGACCGATAGGTGTGTTCACCTGCCAATCAGGACCCAGGAAATAATCCATAGATGCATCTCCAGCCAGCGGATCAGCGAGCACCTGCGGCTCCGTCTGGGCTGTGAAGTGAGTCAAGACTTTGAGAGGAGACGACTGATAATGCAGCATACAACCTCTGCCCTTCCTCATCTCATCCTCTTCCTCACTGTCCCAGGTCAACCTGACAAAAAGATCAATCATCAATTTTGTGAAACATCAAAGGAATTAGTTCAGCCAATCAAAAAGTCCTCAGTTAAAGTCCTCAGTTAAAGTCCAGGGCTAAAGTCCAGAGCTAAAGTCCAGAGCTAAAGTCCAGGGCTAAAGTCCAGAGCTAAAGTCCAGAGCTAAAGTCCAGGGCTAAAGTCCAGGGCTAAAGTCCTCAGTTAAAGTCCAGGGCTAAAGTCCAGAGCTAAAGTCCAGGGCTAAAGTTCTCAGTTAAAGTCCAGGGCTAAAGTCCAGAGCTAAAGTCCAGGGCTAAAGTCCAGGGCTAAAGTCCAGGGCTAAAGTCCAGAGCTAAAGTCCTCAGTTAAAGTCCTCAGTTAAAGTCCAGAGCTAAAGTCCAGGGCTAAAGTCCTCAGTTAAAGTCCAGGGCTAAAGTCCAGAGCTAAAGTCCAGGGCTAAAGTCCAGGGCTAAAGTCCAGGGCTAAAGTCCAGGGCAATCCCAGAAACGAGAGAATGAAGGTTCTGTGGTGGACTGAGGTGGAACGAAGGTTGTGGACCAGAGCAGATGTACAGACGAAGAGCGTGCACGGTGCAGTCACATGGTCAGGAGAGAAGAAACCAAGACAAAGAGTTCAAATGATGAAAGAGGAACATGTAGAGACAGAAAGGCGGGGGGGCGAGACACGGCCTACACCAGGCCCCTCCCACTGCACCGTGCACGCTCTTCATCGGGACTCCAACAAGCTTCAAACCTCTTGTGTCAAACAAGCATAATTTCTCCATTTCCTGACATTAGCTGCCAACAGAAGGTAAAGTTGACGTTACTAATTGATTCCATCTGTTTCAGTGACACCAGGAGCTCCAGTTTCCTACGTCTGATGCTAACTGGCAGAAAATATTCGTCGTTTTAGGAACGAATGCAGGAGTTAAATGGTCCCGTTTTAGTCCTGGAGATAAAAAACACTCCATCGGTGAGTCCTGATCATCAGTATTGATTGGGACTGTAAGTGAACCCACGAACCGTTGTGTCAGGGGCAGTGGTGCTCTCTGTTCTGATGCCCTGATGACGACGGAGTCAGGAACATCTCAGTGGAGACCAAAACAGAGATTTATTTCATATATAGATTCATGTCAGCTGATGCTGACAGCTAATAAAAAGTCAAAATATCTTGGGAAATTAGAATTTTAAACTCAGTTGAACTCCAGAACAGCCTGGACATGTTCTCAGACGGGGACATAAGAGTGGTCCGTGTGGTCCTGCTCAGGTGTTCTGGAAGGTTGATCCGAGAGTGGGTCTGGTGTCTCATTTTCCTCTTCACCACTGACTCTCTCTGGGGATTAGCCCAGACCAGTTTACTGACCAGTCAAGCACCGTGACACCAGGTCAGCAGCTGATGTGTCGCTGACACTGTGGTCCAACTGGACCATAGTGAAACCTGCCGTTCGCTCAAAACAAGGAAAGTCCAAAAATGTTCAGATGTGTGAAAGTGAGCGTTGGCCTGAGTCCAAGCATGTTTGTTTCGTGCACCCCAATCAGCTGGAATTGAACCCACATGTTAGAGTACCAGTCTCCTCCCTCGCCACGCCCACTAATGAATATGCAAATGAGCACGAGGGCCCCTCTCTGCACCTTCACCACCAAACAAGCCACGAGAGGAAGTTTACCCATCGTTGGGGATGCTCGTCAAGGAGGCGGAGGCATGAACAAATGTGGCCTTTCTGGCACACTGCCCTCCTCTGGTATCAATAGTGAACAACCCTTTCACCGTGGCAAAACAACCATTAAGGGATTCTGTCTCGTGATGAAGGGGGTCATACCCTCATGCTCTCTTTGCTGCGGCGCAGATCTTCATACTTTAAAAGTTTGTCACACAATTACAATTACAAATTGGGGCTATATTCGTCTAACAAGGCTCAACAAAATCACAATTTAAGGAAGCTGGAATCAGTGACCTTGGTTACCATCCAACACCCCCTCTGGAGGAAGGTTCTCTGCTGTGAGTTAAACATTCAGGGCATAATGGGCCCTTATAACACCTGATGACTGAGTGAAGAAGAAAACAAACATGGTCTAAAAAGAGGCTGGAGTCCTGAAAACGTCTGTCAGATGCATTTGAACACATCGTGCTTCCATTATCACGGTCCACCACCCTAACCCAGACACAGCTTCACCTGCATCTACAAGAAAATGGTCCAGGCTTACCTCCTGCTGCCTGTTGCCACGGGGACCCGCCAGCCTTTTATCTGGCTGAGCTCAGGGTCGGCCACTTCCATCACCAGTGGGAGGCGAGGCATCCACACACTCATCTCCAGCTGGGCGTTCAGAAATCCATAAGTGAAGTTGAGCATCACGTTGGCTTTTCCTCTCGTTTCTTTTCCATTTACAAACACGGAGTCACAACGTTCTGATATCTGGACAACAGCAAAGAGTCACGGAACATCGGGTCAGTTAGAGAGTGTCGTTACAGGGTGGTGGTTAAAACTGTTGACGTAAAAAGGTTGGTAGTTAGTGGTTAAATACCAGGCGTGATAAATACATTAATAGTTAGTGACAGTCTGTCAAATAAAAATCTACCCTTTTGCTTTGTGTTCATTTAAATCTCAAACTGATATAACCCTAACCCAAAGATGGAAACATGAAAGCTAACCGTGAGAGTGTGTGTGTGTGTGAGTGTGTGTGTGTGTGAGTGTGTGTGTGTGTGTGTGAGAATGTGTGTGTGTGTGTGTGTGTGAGTGTGTGTGTGTGTGGTGTGAGTGTGTTGTGTGTGTGAGTGGTGTGTGAGAATGTGGTGTGTGTGTGTGTGTGTGTGTGTGAGTCTGCCTTCCTCCCCATCTGTATGTGCGCGCTCCTTCACCACAGCGACCCCTAACCCTAACCCTGACCTAACCCTGACCCTGACCCTGACCCTGACCCTGACCCTGACCTGACCCTAACCCTGACTCTAACCCTAACCCTGACCCTGACCCTAACCCTGACCCTGACCCTGACCCTAACCCTACTAACCCTCCCTAACCCTAATCCTGACCCTGACCCTAATCCTGACCGTAACCCTGACCCTAACCCTGACCCTGACCCTAACCCTACTAACCCTCCCTAACCCTAATCCTGACCCTGACCTAACCCTCTCTAACCCTAATCCTGACCCTGACCCTAACCCTGACTCTAACCCTAACCCTGACCCTGACCCTAATCCTGACCGTAACCCTGACCCTAACCCTAACCCTAATCCTGACCCTAACCCTGACCGTAACCCTGACCCTAACCCTGACCCTAACCCTACTAACCCTAACCCTAACCCTACTAACCAGGCCAGAGCGGGCGACATAGAAGCCAATTTAAAGCTCCTGGCGAGACGTAATCGTAAATTTGGTAAAGTTATTATTCACGTCGGAGCCAACGACACCCGGCTTCGTCAGTCGGAGGTCACTAAAATTAACTTGAAGTCGGTGTGTAACTACGCAAAAACGATGTGGGACTCCGTAGCATTCTCTGGTCCCCTCCCCAATCTGGCCAGCGATGAGATGTTTAGCCGCATGTCGTCGCTCCGTCGCTGGCTGTCACGGTGGTGCCCCGAAAACCAGGTGGCCTTTAGACAATTGGAGCACCTTCTGGGGAAAACCTGGTCTGATTAGGAGAGACGGTGTCCATCCCACTCGAGATGGCGCTTCTCTCATTTCTAGTAATCTGGCTAATTTTATTAGACCCAAAGTGACCTGACAATCCAGGGTCCAGACCAGGATGCAGAGCTGTAGTCTTACACACACCTCTCTGCTGCTTCCTTAGAACCCTCATCCACCAACAATAACATATTTAACACTATAGAGGTAGTCTCTGTTCCACGGTTAAAAGTTCCCCAAGCACAGAGCAGAGCGGTCAATCACCAAAATCTTATTAAAATTAATACTGAAGCACAAGTTGGAGAAACTAATATCACAATTAAGTGTGGACTGTTAAATATTAGATCTCTTTTGTGTAAATCCCTGTTAGTGCACGACCTGATAGCGGATCATCACATTGATGTATTCTGTCTTACTGAGACCTGGCTTCAGGAGGAGGAGTATGTTAGCTTAAATGAATCTACTCCTCCTACCCATCTTAATTATCATATTCCACGTGTTACTGGTCGAGGAGGGGGAGTGGCAGCAATTTATCACTCCAAGTTATTAATTAATCCCAGACCAAAACATGGCTCCAGTTCATTTGAAAGCCTGACTCTTGGCATCACCCATCTGAGCTGGAGGACAGAAAAGCCACTTCTGTTTGTAGTTGTATATCGGCCCCCTGCTGGGCCACATTCAGAGTTCCTGTCTGAGTTCTCTGATTTCTTACCTGACTTGGTCCTTAGAACGGACAAAGTCATTATCATTGGAGACTTTAATATCCATATGGACGTTGTAAATGACAGCTTTAGAAATGGCTTCATTTCATTACTTGAGTCAGTTGGTTTCCTCCAGCAGATAAACCAACCAACTCACAGCTTTAACCACACCCCAGATCTAGTCCTGACTTATGGTGTTGAGGTAGAACATGTGTCAGTGTTCCCTCAGAACCCAGTCCTGTCAGACCATTCTTTGATCACTTTTACATTTATGATTAAGGATTCTTCTATGCTCAGAGCTCAGTCTTACTGTAGCAGATGTCTTTCAGATAATGCTGTAGCTAAGTTTAAGGAAGTGATCCCTGTGCTGATCCCAGGACCACCGTGTGTTTCCCCAGGGATCAATCATTATAATCTTAGCCCTGCTGAGGTTGACTCTGTTGCTGAAGGTGCAGCAACCTCACTGAGAATCACGCTTGATTCTGTTGCCCCCCTGAAAAAGAAAATAGTAAATCAGAGGAGGTGTGCCCCCTGGTATAATTCACATATCAGGACCCTCAAGCAGAAAGTGCGAAGACTGGAAAGGAAGTGGCATTCTTGTAAGATAGACAGCTACCATGTAGCCTGGAAAGACTGTCTATTAGTTTATAAAAAGGCCCTCCGCAAGGCTAGAACAGCTTATTTCTCTTCTTTAATTGAGGATAATAAGAGCAACCCCAGGTTTCTTTTCAGCACTGTGGCCAAATTAACTAAGAGTCACAGTGTTTTAGATCCACATATCCCGTCTTCCCTTAGTGGTGAAGACTTCATGAGCTTCTTCACTGATAAAGTTCTAGCTATCAGAGAGAAAGCTAACCAGGCCATCCCAACAACTGGACCATCACCAGATGTGCTGACTGTGGGAACATACAGGGTCTCCAACGAGCCCTTAAGCTCCTTCAGCCCTATATATTTTTCTGAGGCGTCATCGCTAATTCAGAAATCCAAGACCACCACGTGTCCTTTAGATCCCATCCCAACACACCTGTTGAAGGATGTTCTACCATTGATAGGCAGTTCTATCCTGGACCAGATCAATGGTTCTTTAGTGTCAGGTTATGTACCCCGGTCCTACAAGGTGGCAGTGATTAAGCCGTTGCTTAAAAAACCATCACTGGATCCTGATGTTTTAGCAAATTATAGGCCAATATCCAACCTTCCTTTTATCTCTAAAGTTCTAGAGAAGGTGGTGGTGACTCAGTTACTGGAGCACCTGCAGAGGAACAGCCTGTTTGAGATGTTTCAGTCAGGCTTTAGAGCTCATCACAGCACAGAAACAGCACTTCTTAAAGTTACTAATGATCTTCTTATAGCTTCAGATCATGGACTGGTCTCTATGCTGGTTCTGCTGGACCTCAGTGCTGCTTTTGATCCAGTTGATCACAGCATCCTGTTACAGAGACTGGAACATGTGATTGGGATTAAAGGGACAGCACTAGACTGGTTTAGATCAGCTCTATTTATCCATGAAACCAGAAGAGACAGAGAAGTTAGTGAAGCTCCAGACCTGTCTTAAAGACATAAAGTCCTGGATGTCTTCAAATGTCCTCCTCCTTAACTCAGGAAAAACTGAGGTCATGGTGTTTGGTCCTGAACCTCTCAGGGACAGATTAGATCAGATTAGATTGCCGGGGTCCGGAAACATGATCACCTGACAGGCCTCTGTCACCCCACTGGGTCATGGTTTCCTCTCCTCTCCTCTCCTCTCCTCTCCTCTCCTCTCTCCTCTCCTCTCCTCTCCTCTCCTCTCGTCTCCTCTCCTCCTGTCCTCTCCTCCTGTCCTGTCCTGTCCTGTCCTCTCCTCTCCTGTCCTGTCCTGTCCTGTCCTGTCCTCTCCTCTCCTCTCCTAACCTTCAACACATTTTAGCTGTTTCTTGAAGTTTAACTTCTGAGGGATAAAAATTCTGGGACAGAAAATCAAAGAAATAAATTATTTATACCCATCGATCCTCTTCAACAAATAATGCCAATTCTTGTTTTTACAGATGATTTAATAGTTAATAGTAATTTACTTAGACAGGAAAATAGCAATGGCTAAATCAATAAAGAAAGATGAAAGGATGCAGATGTAGGTGCTGTATGTTGGAATTCGGATGAATGATTCTAGACAGAAGCTTTTCTTTGGTTTCAGCAGAGAGAGCACAGGAGAAAAATTCAGACTGAAACTCTTCTTCTGTGGTGTTTGTAACTGTGACAACATGAATCCACCCACACACTGATGGGTTAGGGTTAGCGTTAGCCTCTATTAAAGCTGAACCACACCTACCTTGAGGACGTCCTCCTCTGTTGTCCTGCAGCTGGTGGAGTTGGTGACATCGGTGACAGAACCATCGGCCTCCACGGCCAGAATCTTCAGAGGAACGCTCACTGACTGTCCGGTCAACACTGCAGTGTTTAGGATGTCAGCGTTCTGAGGGAAGACACCAATTAACCAATTGTTTAATGATTAATCCACCAAATCAGAAAAACAACAGAAAGCATCAAAGTACTGCACATGAGATAAAAACATAAAACGGAAGCCTCAAAGGGAAACATATTACGCTCCTTTTATGCAGCTTAACATGGCTCTTTGATGTCGAAATGAAGAGTCACTGACGTACACTGGTTGATAAAACTGAAGGATCAAGCAAGGTGGGTTAACCCTAACCTTAACTCTAATCCTAACCCTAACCCCAATTTTAACCCTAACCGGAACCCTAACCCTACTAACCCTAACCCTCTAACCCTACTAACTCTAACCCTCTAACCCTACTAACCCTCTAACCCTAACCCTACTAACCCTAACAACCCTAACCCTCTAACCCTACTAACCCGAACCCTCTAACCCTAACCCTACGAACCCTAACCCTAATAACCCTAACCCTCTAACCCTACTAACCCTAACAACCCTAACCCTCTAACCCTACTAACCCTAACCCTAACCCTACTAACCCTAACCCTCTAACCCTACTAACCCTAACCCTAACCCTAACCCTCTACCCTACTAACCCTAACCCTACTAACCCTAACCCTAACAACCCTAACCCTCTAACCCTACTCCTACTAACCCTAACCCTCTAACCCTAATAACCCTAACCCTCTAACCCTACTAACTCTAACCCTACTAACCCTAACCCCCTAACCCTAACCCTCTAACCCTAACCCTACTAACCCTAACCCTCTAACCCTAACCCTAACCCTAACCCTACTAACCCTAACCCTAACCCTACCGCCCTACTCTGGACGGCCTTCCCCTCTCTAGCCTAGTGAACTAGTGTGAGCACCACCCATAGATGGTCTTTCCACTGTCCACCTGGACTGCTGGAGGAAGGACATGAGGACGGCTTTTGGGTTAGGGTTAGAGGGTTAGTAGGGTTAGGGGGTTAGGGTTAGGGTTAGTAGGGTTAGAGGGGTAGGATTAGAGGGTTAGGGTTAGAGGGTTAGAGGGTTAGAGGGTTAGTAGGGTTAGAGGGGTAGGATTAGAGGGTTAGGGTTAGAGGGTTAGGGTCAGAGGGTTAGGGTTAGGGTTAGAGGGTTAGGGTTAGGGTTAGAGGGTTAGGGTTAGGGTTAGGGTTAGAGGGTTAGGGTTAGGGGGTAGGGTTAGAGGGTTAGGGTTAGGGGTTAGGGTCAGAGGGTTAGTAGGGTTAGGGTTAGGGTTAGTGCTAGGGTAACCAGGGTTAGTGTTAACCAGGGTTAGGGTTAACCAGGGTTAGGGTTAGGTTAGGGTTAGAGGGTTAGGGTTAGGGTTAGAGGGTTAGGGTTAGAGGGTTAGGGTTAGTAGGGTTAGAGGGTTAGAGGGTTAGGGGGTTAGGGTTAGAGGGTTAGGGTTAGAGGGTTAGGGTCAGAGGGTTAGTAGGGTTAGGGTTAGGGTTAGTGCTAGGGTTAACCAGGGTTAGTGTTAACCAGGGTTAGGGTTAACCAGGGTTAGGGTTATCAGCGTGCCTGGGGTGTAATGTCTTTAAGTGACGCCTTCATTTATTTGGCTCCATGCTGTCCTGCCAACATTTTTAGACACAGTAAACACACCGGTCTTTCCTCGTCTCCCACCGTAGTCGCAGTGAAGCCAAGCGCTATAAAGGCTTCGTCATATTTCCTCGTCTTAGCTTTCGGGAGACTTTCGTATGTCTCATTATCTCCGTCTCTCTCCGCCTTTCTTTTCATCACTGTTAAGTATTTTTTCATGCCGTCTCTTGGTGGTTTGTTCACTGCACTTCCTATCTCTTGCTCTGTGGTGTGTGCGCGCGGGATGTGCAATTACACTTTATTCTAGTACGGCAAAAAAAAACAAAACATGTTCTCCGGGGTCACACGCGCCCCCCCTGGCATCGCACCCCACTATTTGAGAAGCGCTGGGTTAGAGGGTTAGGGTTAGGGTTAGAGGGTTAGGGTTAGGGTTAGGGGGTTAGGGTTAGGGTTAGAGGGTTAGGGTTAGGGGTTAGGGTTAGGGTTAGAGGGTTAGGGTTAGGGGGTTAGGGGGTTAGGGGGTTAGGGTTAGGTTTAGGGTTAGGGTTAGGGGGTTAGGGTTAGGTTTAGAGGGTTAGGGTAGAGGGTTAGGGTTAGGGTTAGGGTTAGAGGGTTAGGGTTAGGGTTAGAGGGTTAGGGTTAGGGGGTTAGGGTTAGAGGGTTAGGGGTTAGGGTTAGTAGGGTTAGGGTTAGGGTTAGAGGGTTAGGGTTAGGGGGTTAGGGGGTTCAGGTTAGAGGGTTAGTAGGGTTAGTAGGGTTAGGGTTAGGGTTAGAGGGTTAGGGTTAGAGGGTTAGGGTTAGTAGGGTTAGGGTTAGAGGGTTAGGGTTAGTAGGGTTAGGGTTAGAGGGTTAGAGGGTTAGGGTTAGGGGTTAGGGGGTTAGGGTTAGGTTAGAGGGTTAGTAGGGTTAGGGTTAGGGTTAGGGGGTTAGGGTTAGGGGTTAGGTTAGGGTTAGAGGGTAGTAGGGTTAGGGTTAGAGGGTTAGGTTAGAGGGTTAGTAGGGTAGGGTTAGGGGGTTAGGGGGTCAGGTTAGAGGGTTAGTAGGGTTAGTAGGGTTAGGGTTAGAGGGTTAGGGTTAGAGGGTTAGTAGGGTTAGTAGGGTTAGGGTTAGGGTTAGAGGGTTAGTAGGGTTAGGGTTAGGGGGTTAGGGTTAGAGGGTTAGTAGGGTTAGGGTTAGGGGTTAGGGTTAGAGGGTTAGTAGGGTTAGGTTTAGGGTTAGGGTGTGTGAGAGTGACATGTCCTCTGATGGTTGAGGCAAGTTGCATCAACAGGACTCCAGCACTGTTCTGCGATCTGAGTGGACAAACATTAACGTTTAAACCACCGTCCAACTGGACAGGTGTGCCATAACAAGACGAGGGATGTGATAATGGTGATGAAAGTGCTCTCATTTCCTTCGAGGAGCTCATCTGATTAGGGTTTAATCTCAGCGTCATCTTCTGACAGGAAGAAGCTCTGGGTGATCAGAGGTTGACACTAAAACGCTGTGCAGATGTTCCCCTGCCAGCAGCCTTCTCAACAGCTGCTGCCCGTAATCTTCAAGACTGGACCACACTCCGTGACCCAAGCCTGGTCCGGTGCTGGCAGGTCCCGAACCCTAACCCAGAATAATGAGTCAAATGGGATTAAGCTCTGTAAAACTAAACCAACTCGACTGTTTACAGGATGAAAATGTTCTGACTACAACCAGAAGTGCCGAGCATGTTTTGACTGACAGTGGAGATAATGTTAACAATTACAACATGGTTTAGTCCACAGTTAGGGTTAGGGTTAGGGTTAGGGTTGGGATAATTCAGGAAAAACTGAGGTCATGGTGTTTGGTCCTGAACCTCTCAGGGACAGATTAGATCACATGATCACTCTAGATGGTAACTCATTAACATCTCGTCTCTCTGTGAGGAATCTTGGAGTAACTTTTGATCAGAATCTCTCCTTCAACTCACACATTAAATTAGTCTCTAGAAGTGCCTTTTTTCACCTGAGGAACATCTCAAAGATCAGGAAGCTATTGACCCACCATGATGCTGAAAAGTTAATTCATGCTTTTGTTACTTCCAGGATAGAAGTAATTATTAGGTTAATATCCAGATTGATTGATCAAATGATGAACTGATTCCAGAACAGCATTGTTCACCATGACCAGCGGCGCCAGGCCGATGTAATCCCTCTGAGTCGTGTAGATCCGCATCATGCCAACATCCTTGTGGTTTCCTGGGAGATCCAGATGCCAGGAGATCACCTGACTCTCAGCTGCCTCTGAAACATTTTTAGGTATGAAGTCCAGCTGTAGAACCTCCAGAAGACCCCTGAATAAAGATAACGATAACTTTGGTCAGATGGTTAGCTTTGTTAGCTTCAGTGCTTCACAAATACTGCTACCGATAATCGATCAACTGGGTTTTTGTCAGGGCGCAAAGATGTTCTGATCTATCAATTGTTATTCAAGAAGAACACACGTGAGTCGATGTTCACACAGACACACTTAGATATCACAGATGGTTTAACACAACTGATGCTGGACCAACACAACTGATGCTGGACAAACACAACTGATGCTGGAGAAACACAACTGATGCTGGACCAACACAACTGATGCTGGACAAACACAACTGATGCTGGAGAAACACAACTACACACAATGAAAGAAGAGTCAAATGTCCTATGATATTGTTTCAGTCTTGATTCTGTGTTTCGAGGATCCAGATCAACCTTCACAGCGTCCTGCTGCAGGAACAGAAGCAGAAGCAATACACACCACCCTCAAGGTGGCATCCAGTGTGTGTGAGTGTGTGTCTGTGAGCGTGAGTGTCTGTGAGAGGAGAGAGACTGGTAGTAAGGGTTAATGACCCTGTTTCCAGGAAATCCTTTTGGGATGTGTGTGTGTGTATGTGTGTGTGTGCGTGTGTGTGAGTGTGTGTGAGAGTGTGTGTGTGTTTGTGTGTGTAAGAGTGTGTGTGTGTGTGTGTGTGTGAGTCTGTGTGAGTGTGTTTGTGTGTGTGAGAGTGTGTTTGTGTGTGTGAGAGTCTGTGTGTGTGAGTGTGTGTGAGAGTGTGTGTGTGTGTGTGTGAGTCTGTGTGTGTGTGTGAGAGTGTGTGTGTGTGAGTGTGTGTCTGCCCCTCCTAATCTGCCCTTGTGCGTGTGCAGATTAAGCCTGGATAACGTATCCATGATTACGGTGGTTCTGGATAAGTGGGTCGGGCAGACGGTGAATGTGGGAGATTAAGAACTGATGAATCAAAGCAGAACCAGTAAATTCAACAGTCAGGATGTGAAAATGTTTCCTGACCTCTTCGCAGTGACGGCGAGCTTCCTCCGACAGACCACAGAGACCACGTTGGAGGACCGGCCTTGGCCCGGCTCCAGCAGCAGCTCCCACAGCGCCGGGTCACTGGGTCGCATTGCACTGAACAGCAGACCCGACTTTAGCAGAACCCTGCAGGAAACAAGAACCATCCATGTCATCGGTTTAATCAATGGAGTTAGTTCACAGTCCCAGTGTGTGTTAGAGCGCCTGGTCCTGTCTGGACACGTCCCAACCATCCGCCTGGTCCTGTCTGGACACGTCCCAACCATCCGCCTGGTCCTGTCTGGACACGTCCCAACCATCCGCCTGGTCCTGTCTGGACACGTCCCAACCATCAGCCTGGTCCTGTCTGGACACGTCCCAACCATCCGCCTGGTCCTGTCTGGACACGTCCCAACCATCAGCCTGGTCCTGTCTGGACACGTCCTAACCATCAGCCTGGTCCTGTCTGGACACGTCCCAACCATCAGCCTGGTCCTGTCTGGACACGTCCCAACCATCAGCCTGGTCCTGTCTGGACACGTCCCAACCATCAGCCTGGTCCTGTCTGGACACGTCCCAACCATCAGCCTGGTCCTGTCCTAACCATCAGCCTGGTCCTGTCTGGACACGTCCCACCATCAGCCTGGTCCTGTCTGGACACGTCCCAACCATCAGCCTGGTCCTGTCTGGACACGTCCCAACCATCAGCCTGGTCCTGTCTGGACACGTCCCAACCATCAGCCTGATGTTTCTCTCCAGAAGGCTTCTTCAGGTCTTGAACGTTGGACAACCATGACCTGGATGGAGGAGACATTCTTGCCGACACGTTTCCTGACACTGTAACCTCACCTCCACCTGCTTTCTCTCATTCACACAGATATTCCACATGTGTCAGCCATCACCATAGCAACAAGAGGGACTCAGCGTTGTCAGGAGATACTCGGCATTAGTTCATCCAGCTCATCCCAGAGTTGATCCAGATTCCTCCTCTGGATTCTGTCCATCTTCTCCTGTCATCAGCTCAACATTCATGGCTTCCTCACTCAGGTCGAGACTCTTCTCTCTCTTCACTGACTTCTCTCTCTTCTCTCTCTCTCTTCTCTTCTTCTCCACCTTCTTCTTTGACCCACAGCAGCACAGCTTCCACCCTGTAGGTCAACAATAACTTGGGCCTGGTCCAGTCCGGTTTGGGGTGAAGAGAACTGCACTGATCAGGGCTCCCCACACCCCTGTATTTCCCTGGGTTGGGACCCTGGCAGGTGCCTTATTCTGGAGATAAAGGCAACAGAGGGTGGACTTCTGTGTTCGGGTGGGCAGAGCTGCAGACTCAGGGCCTGTGCTGCCAGACTCTTGAACTCTGGCCAGAAATAAACTCATATCTGCACATCACATTTGCACATTTGTCTGGTGACTGTAGAACTGGATCCGTCTGCTGGAGCCTTCGCTGCAGTAGAAACTGTTGAACAAAAACTTTGGCTCGCAATTCTCAATGAACAAGATTATTTCTGTCCTTCACAGGTTAAAATTGGGACCCAGAGACCCACCCCCACACACACTTTTTACTGCAGCCCTGGTTCAGAAACACAGATGTGTGAGTTGAAAGGTTACTTTTCATTTCATCAATGCAGAGTTGCATTTAGGTCAACGAGGGTGCGTCTGTGTCAGTGTGAGTGTGTGAGTGGGTGCGTGTGCTAGTTTCTGTACATGCTACATTAATGACGACCAGTTTCTGTACATGCTACATTAATGACGACCAGTTTCTGTACATGCTACATTAATGACGACCAGTTTTTGTACATGCTACATTAATGACGACCAGTTTTTGTACATGCTACATTAATGACGACCAGTTTCTGTACATGCTACATTAATGACGACCAGTTTTTGTACATGCTACATTAATGACGACCAGTTTTTGTACATGCACATTAATGACGACCAGTTTTTGTACATGCTACATTAATGACGACCAGTACATGCCTTTTGCTGTCAAAGTAAGGACATTTTTTGTGAAATGAATAAGTTTTTGGTCTTCCCAAATGTCAGTGTGTGGGAGGGTTCAGATTTGGTTTTAGGGTTAGAGGCTAAAATTAGGTTTACAGTCCAGCTGGGGTTAGTTGGTGGGTGGAGTTTTACATCTCTAAAAGGATTAGGTCAAGGTTACGCTCCATATTTTGGCAGCTCATCAAACTTAAATGGCTAAAGAGAAATTCTTCTTGCATTTGAAGCATAATTCTTCATGAGTAAAAGCTAAATCCAAGGTGCATTTGTACTTTCCTGAAGTCTTTTGGATCAAAACACTTTGTGACTTGCATCAAATGTAGAGACTGTTGATATTCATAGACTTTTTTCAGGACATTTCACTCAATAGTTTTTCTTCTCCATTAAGCAGATCCAATATTTCTGGAGTCTAAATCCCTCTCTAATGACGGAGGATGTTCTGCCCCTCGTGGATGGAGCAACACTATAGAGAAACTCATGAACTCAGCGTAAGACACGAATCGTTCCACCGCCAGATGCAGCATTTGTTTTCAAGTATTTTAAGGAGTATGATCAGCAGAAATGAAAATCTAAAGATGTTCAGCTTCTGAATGATATGATGGAGGTCAAACAAAGACAGTTACGCAGTTCTATGTGTCTCCTGTTGATCCAAAAAGCACCATCACAGTGCAGCAGATGGAACAACTGTAGCGATGTAAACTGCTTCATGTCTTTTAAGAATGACAGCTGCTGGTTACTCTGCTACACAAAGATCTCTCACCTGAGAGTAAATGTTTCCACACTTGATGTGCTGACCAAGAAGACATAAAAAGTTGCCACATCTGTCATCTTCAGGGGCTTGGAAGAAGTCTGGATCACCACCGCTCCTCCAAGCCTCAGTCGATAAAACGTCGGGTTTCCTGGTGGACTTTTTAGCAGACTGACACTTCCGATCCATCTCATGGGTGTCCCAGAACTCCTGGAGTCCCGCCCTCTTCCCACCCCTATTCGTTGCAGGCTGTCCTGCGGGTAACACTGCCCTGTGGGTTCCCTCCGGCTCTGGAAGTAGACTTTCACAATGTTCTCCTGAAGTTCTTTTGCCCCTTCCATCCCTCCCGTGTCTCTGATAGAGCTGCCCGATCGACTTGCTGAGTTGAACCAGGCTGGCTCAAGCTTCAGCTGGGCGACACAGAATGTACCTGGAGAAACCAAGCAAGCCCCACGAACTTCCCTGGTCTCCCAGAAGGCGTAGGCCGTGACGCACTGGGCACCATCTTTGGCCGTAGCACCGGAGCCTTTTTTCTTGGGAACCTCTCCGGACCTTAACCTTTCCTGTTCAATCTGGATTCCGGCATCTGTGGGCATGTGGAAGAGGATTTTGACAACAGGAGACGAAGACCGAACACTGCGGGCCAAAATAACGGCAACAATCTTCGGCCCAACCAGGAATTGGCTCGAAGAAACCGGAGCATCGACCATAAGAGGACCATAGGCAGCCTTGATAACTGGCTGGAATAGTCCAGAACTGGATCCAGTGATGAGAAACGTTTGAGTGTGTGTCTTCACACTGGAGTTCCCTGGTGATTCCACATGATCCTGCCTCAGAAGAACATGATTCACGTTGAGAACCTGAAAGCTCACAGCAGGGTAAACTGGAGATGGACCAGAAGGTGCTCCAATGTCTTCAATAAGATTCTGGGTTTCAGCAACTGGGAGCAGAGAGAACTAGTTTAGTGAAGAAATCAGGGCAGAAGAACTGACTTAACTTAAACTCAGGTTCTTCTTACTTGAGAACATTTGATTGAGAGAACAGATGGAAGGAGGAGGGTCGACAGAAGGATCACAAAGGAGGCAAAGCTGAATTGTGAATCTGGATCAAAAGGAGAAATTTGATCATCACAAGGAACAATGAAAGGAAAAAAATGGGTCATTTCATTACATGCAAGGAGAATCTTCTGCATATGGAGCCCACCTTAGTTAGCATTATCAGCATAATTTACAAATATTTTGTAAGGTTGATACTGTCAGCCAATCAGAGGCTTTGTTTCATACCCTGCAGGAAAGGTCAACAGTAATTGTAATATTGGTGGGTTTCACGTTAATAACATCAATGATGGCGGGTATCTGGAAGCTTCCGTTCTGAGAAGGTAGATTCACAACATGTCTGTGAAGATCTCAGTCATCCAAGTGAGGGTCGTTCTGCTAATTGAATCGTAGCAAATGGACTGTTTGAGTTTCTTGAACAGGCTTCTCCAAGAGGATCCATCAGTTGTAAATGATTGTTTGGGCGTTTGAGATAAGAAGCCTTTGGCTCCTAAAGGTTCATAACAGGAAATGTGTCTTTCTTCTAGTTCCTATGGACAGTAGGGGGCCACAGGGAGCAAAGTTCCTCACTGTCCTCGAAGACAAACTGCTCTCAGTTTGTGAGGAAAGGGTTAGGTTAGCTTTGCGAGTTAGTAACGTGTTTCTTCTTCTCTCTTAAGGTCACCACGCCTCCCTCCCTTCGTGAAGAATCGGGCCAGATCTCTTCTCCATGCCGAGCGAGTTTTTTCCCCTGCGGCGTTCAAGACTTCTTTCAGTTAAATAAACCCTTTGAGGCTGAGTTGGCTGTGTCCTGTTCAAACGAAACTGTAACAGGGCCGAGCATTTAGCTACCAGGCCCCCTGCTGTGGAACCAGCTCCCTGTCCAGGCCCCCCTGCTATGGAACCAGCTCCCTGTCCAGGCCCCCCTGCTATGGAACCAGCTCCCTGTCCAGGCCCCCCTGCTATGGAACCAGCTCCCTGTCCAGGCCCCCCTGCTATGGAACCAGCTCCCTGTCCAGGCCCCCCTGCTATGAAACCAGCTCCCTGTCCAGGTACGGGAGGCTGACTCCATCGCTACTTTAAGATCAGACTTAAAACCTTCCTCTTTGAAAAAGCTTATTGTTGTTAATTCTGTAGTTCCAGTTACTGTCATAGACAGACAGATTATCACACTTAGGGGGTCGTCTAATCAGGTTATATAATAATTATATATAATAATATAGAAATAATGATCTAATCATCAGGTTATATAATAATTATATATAATAATATAGAATAATTATCTAATCATCAGGTTATATAATAATATATATAATAATATAGAAATAATTATCTAATCATCAGGTTAACATCTTAGCTGTGCTGCTAGAGGCCGAGGCTGCAGGGGTCCAGAACCATGATCACCTGATCACCAGGATGCTGGAACCCTGCTGGGTCATGGTCTCCTCCCCTCCCCTCTCCTCTCCTCTCCCCTCCCCTCCCCTCTCCCTCTCCTCTCCTCTCCTCTCCCCCTCTCCTCTCCTCTCCTCTCCTCTCCTCTCCTCTCCTCCCCTCCCCTCTCCTCCCCTCTCCTCCTCTCCTCTCCTCTCCTCTCCCCTCCTCTCCTCTCCTCTCCCTCCCCTCCCCTCCCCTCCCCTCCCCTCCCCTCTCCTCTCCTCTCCTCTCCTCTCCTCTCCTCTCCCCTCCCCTCCTCCCCTCCCCTCCCCTCCCCTCCCTCTCCTCTCCCTCCCCTCCCCTCTCCTCTCCTCTCCTCTCCTCTCCTCCCCTCCTCCTCTCCTCTCCTCTCCTCTCCTCCTTTCCTCTCCTCTCCTCTCCTCTCCTCTCCTCTCCTCCTTCCTACTCTCATCTCCTCCTCTCCTCTCCTCTTTTTTTTGCAAGAGATGCTGATAAAGGTTGAATGAATTGAATTTTATGTCACATAAAGAAAAACATTTCATATATTTGACTGGAAGCCATAAAAATATAAGTTTAAATAAATTGATATTTCATAGTTGTGTCGCTTATTTAGTTGGCGTCTCGTGCACTTGGTTAATTTCAGTCGCGACCTTGAGGATAACTTCATGACGTCACAGAGGTAAAAGTCGTCAAACTCACGTGTCACCGCCGCCACGAGCGCCACAGCTGCCAGCAAACACTTCCGCGTCATGGCCGCGAGGCGTCCGGACGTCGGGATGACAGACGCGCTTCACCTCCCGCTGCAGCTCCAACGGATGAAGTGTCTCGTGAAACGACCCACGAGCCACCACCGGGTAGAGTCAGCAGAGTCACGTGGCTCATAGGCGCAAATGAAAGAAGTCACTGTCTGTCCGCGAGCTGATCTGTTGGAAACAGGCTCCGCCCCCAAATTTACCGTCCTTACCCATTTCCTGACGTTGCTCATCATGTCCGTCATCAACTGGCTGGTTTAATGTGAACATATTTAATTAATCAAGACGCATTTTCATAAAGAGAGGAAGTGGGACACTAAACTAATATAAACAAACGATCGAACTTCTGTCCCCAAAGACAAGACAGCATTTCAAAATGAAGACAACAAAGGTTTCCTGGATGATTATTTCACTGCTTTCACGTCACTAATAATTAGTGACACACATCAATTAGTGACTAATTGATGTGTGAAGGTGAGCAGTTCCAAGTGTGCCTCCGGCAACACGCTGCTGCCATCTGGTGGACGCAGAAGAATCAATCAGACTCAGAGTACTTTATTGATCCCTTGAGGGGGGGTCCATGAGGGAAATTAGCATCTCCCCAAAGAAACGTACAGCACTGTACAAAATTACCCACCACCATTACACACCATAAAAACCAATTAAAGATAATAAAAATAGAATAAAATAAGAATAAAATAGAATAAATTAAAAATAGAATATAAATATAAAATATAAAACTATAGAAATGTAAATAAATGAATAGATGGATGAATGAATGGATGTCCCAGTATTATGTTATTGCAGTGTTGTTCCAGTTCTCCTGTTGGCCCTCCTCCCCCCCGTGAGGAGCTGAACAGCCTGATGACTCGGGGGATGAATGAGTTCCCCAGTCTGTTGGTCCTGAACTTGGGGAGGCGCAGCCTCTGGCTGATCAGGCTTCTCTGGCTGTGGAGGACAGTGTGCAGAGGGTGGCGGTCATTGTCCATGATGCTCCGCAGCTTGTCAGTAGTTCTCCTCTCTGCCACTGTCAGAGGTTCCAGCTTCATCCCCACCACCGAGCTGGCCCGCCTGATCAGCTTCTCCAGCCTGGAGAGGTCCGCTTTAGTCACACTCCCCCCCAGAACACCACAGCGTAGGACAGGACGCTGGCGACCACAGACTGGTAGACTGGAAGGAACACCTAGAAAGGGTTCGGAACCTTTAGTAACCTTGGTAACGCAAACTTTCACACCCAAGAAAGAAGATAATTGACCTGTGTTGAGTTTGTGCTGGTTCCGTTTGACATCACTGCAAATGAGAAAGATTTTTTCCAGCTCAAAAAACAATGTGGTGAAGAAAAGAAAGTCATTGTCTTTCTGCTCTTCTTCTGTCAAAAGAAGGGATGTTGGTTAGATGAAGGGTGTGAAGAGAACGAGCCACTAACCCACTAACCCACTAACCCTTCACACAAACCTGAAACAAGGCATGATTCTTTTGAAAATATCAAATTTAATTTGGTTATAAAAATTATATTTGCACATGCACAGTCATACAACACAAGCACTGTAAATACTGCACTGATCTCTGGGTCTAAACTGGGAACAGAGCGAGCACACAAGGACCACACAGCTCTGCTTTTCAAAGACACAACAAAGACTCACTTTTTTCAGAGCGCTGACGAGAAGGCTACATGAAATTAGGTAGAAACATTACGAAAATATCTACAAATAGACCAAAGTACAAAAAGGGTTACTGCAGCCATTCAGAATTGATTTGGTATGTGGACAGAAAACAGCCGGAACATCTCAGGAACCCTGTTGAAGTCAGATGTGAGCAGAAGAATCCTCCTCTTCATCATGACCAGACCAACTGGAGGCATCACTTTCAGCACCGACCGCCCCCCAACACAGATGGTGCCCCTTGATCTGAGGGACGGGTGAAGAAGAGGGGGTGTGATCACACGGATGTTTCTGCAGCATCTGATTGTCACCATCTTGAGTCATTTCTTTCATTCTTCTTTGGAAAACTGCTCAGACTGCATCTGATGAGATGAAGGTCGGGTTTAACCCCTCCAGAACAGAGTCCTCAGTGTCTTGAAACCATTTCTTTGGACTCATGAATATTTTATACAGTCGGACTGTTTTCGAGGATCTGCTCTGACCTCTCCAGGCCTCTCCAGACCCACTGCCAATCCTAACTTGAGTCCTCTGTCGCCCTCTAGTGGAGCTCATTTCTGCCAGTCTGGAGGTTCTTCCATCGATGACTGAAGCTCTGAGCAGCTTCAGTGGTCGCAGGTGCCTTGCTAGCCTCCATTAGCTGCTAATCCAGATCCAGATGTGACTCAATAGAATCTCAAAGTTTTTTGGACCCTCTGAGTTTGATTTTTCATATGTTGTTTGATCTCTGTCTCTATCAATATTTCAATCATCGTCAAAGTTTCAAACCAGTCAACTGTTCAGTTTTACCCATTATTTTTATCAAATTGCAATGATTAGGAAACAATGACGATTTAAAAATGGGATGGCAGGAGCCAATTCAAGAAAGCCCCGTTGTCATGGTTACCAGTGTGTTGCCATGGCTACTGTCAGACCAGGAGTTTTTCATCAGGACTGCAGCATCGTGCACAAATACAAACTAGACGTTGTTTGATGTTTGTGAATAGAAAATGTTAATGTCAGTCATGTTGAACATTTTCTGTTTTCTAAATTAGTCTTCATCAATCTGATGTTGATGAACGGCAGGAAAATGTCGTGATTGATGTTTGTTGTTTGATGGACTCACGATGGTGACGTCCTGGACACTATTATCCAAAATCTGGCTGCAATTGAATAGATGCCTCTTTTTTGAGCAATGACCTTCACATTTCACCTTCAGGTAAAAATGCCATTTGTGCCTTTAATGTCAGTGGTGTCACCATAACTGTGAATAGCAGTTTGTGGCTAATGCTACCGCTACCGCTACCACTGGTGATGGTGGTGATGATGGTGGTGATGATGGTGATGGTGATGATGGTGATGGTGATGATGATGATGGTGATGATGATGGTGGTGGTGATGGTGATGATGGTGATGGTGATGATGATGATGATGATGGTGATGATGATGGTGGTGGTGATGGTGATGATGGTGATGGTGATGATGGTGATGGTGATGGTGGTGATGGTGGTGATGATGATGGTGGTGGTGATGGTGGTGATGGTGGTGGTGGTGATGGTGGTGATGATGGTGGTGGTGATGGTGATGGTGGTGATGGTGATGGTGATGATGGTGATGGTGGTGATGGTGGTGATGGTGGTGGTGGTGGTGGTGATGGTGGTGCTGCTGGTGGTGGTGGTGATGGTGGTGCTGGTGGTTGCTTTTTTTTTTTTTTTTTTTTTTTTTTTTTTTTTTTTTTTTTTTTTTTTTTTTTTTTTTTTTTTTTTTTTCTGGTGCTGGTGGTGGTGGTGCTGGTGCTGCTGGTGGTGGTGATGATGGTGGTGGTGGTGGTGATGGTGCTGGTGGTGGTGTGGTGCTGGTGGTGGTTTTGCTGGTGGTGCTGGTGGTGCTGGTGGTGTGGTGCTGGTGGTGTGCTGGTGCTGGTGTGCTGGTGGTGCTGTGCTGGTGGTGGTGGTGGTGATGGTGGTGGTGCTGGTGCTGTGGTGGTGGTGGTGGTGGTGGTGCTGCTGGTGCTGGTGCTGTGCTGGTGGTGGTGTGGTGGTGCTGCTGTGGTGGTGCTGCTGGTGGTGGTGGTGCTGCTGGTGTTGGTGCTGCTGGTGGTGGTGCTGGTGGTGCTGGTGGTGCTGGTGGTGTGCTGCTGGTGGTGGTGCTGGTGGTGCTGGTGTGCTGGTGCTGGTGGTGGTGTTGGTGCTGCTGGTGGTGTGCTGGTGCTGGTGGTGTGCTGGTGGTGCTGCTGGTGCTGGTGCTGGTGGTGTGCTGGTGGTGCTGTGGTGCTGGTGGTGCTTGTGCTGGTGGTGCTGGTGGTGCTGCTGGTGGTGGTGCTGGTGGTGGTGGTGGTGGTGGTGCTGCTGGTGGTGTGCTGGTGCTGGTGGTGGTGCTGCTGCTGCTGGTGTGGTGCTGCTGGTGTGGTGCTGCTGGTGTGGTGCTGGTGCTGGTGTGGTGCTGCTGGTGGTGGTGGTGGTGGTGCTGCTGGTGTGGTGCTGGTGCTGCTGGTGCTGGTGCTGCTGGTGGTGGTGCTGGTGGTGTGGTGCTGCTGCTGGTGGTGGTGTTGGTGCTGCTGGTGGTGGTGCTGCTGCTGGTGTGGTGCTGGTGCTGGTGTGGTGCTGCTGGTGGTGGTGCTGCTGGTGTGGTGCTGGTGGTGCTGGTGCTGGTGGTGGTGTGCTGGTGGTGGTGCTGGTGCTGCTGGTGGTGGTGCTGGTGGTGGTGCTGCTGCTGGTGGTGCTGGTGTGCTGGTGGTGGTGCTTGTGGTGCTGCTGGTGGTGCTGCTGCTGGTGGTGCTGGTGCTGCTGCTGCTCGTGGTGCTGCTGCTGCTGGTGGTGGTGATGATGATGGTGGTGATGATGATGATGATGATGATGATAAGAGATAAAATACCAAAAAAAATGGACAAAATCAAAAGTGCCGTGAATGAGTTGACAGACCACTGATGGAGCAAAGATGTTAATAACTGCATCAGAGTAGCAAGAATCTTATTCTGACCGAGTCAAAGAAGCCAGAATCCAATCAGAAGTCCTGGTTCTGGTTCTGAGCCAATGGCCTCCTCTTGTCCTGAATGACATTTTAAAGATCTGATCTGAATGACAGATTATTCTGATGAGTCAGATTATTTCTGATGAGTCACAGATCAATTTTGATGAGTCACAGATTTAATTTGATGAGTCACAGATTATCTAATGACTCTCTAATTATTCTGCTGAGTGGCAGGAAAATCAGATCAGGCCCAAAAAATCGATGTGATCTACTGAAGAACTGGGAGTGAAGAAGGGTGAGGTTGAAAACAGAAGGTTGGGCTTTGTGACTTTTCTGATTCATTTTTGTTCAATCACATGACCTCTTGCAGTAGGTCCTTTGACCTTTGACCCTGCTGATTTGGCACTGCCAGGACACGTTCCTGGTGCCACCATCACTGCGTCCTGTCATACGACGCTCAGTGAGGCGCTTATTTGACCGGAGACAGTCTCTTCAGCAGCTTCCTGCCCTTTGACAGGAGACTCTTCTTCTTTTTATTCGCCAGGTCCTGGGAGCCTTGGGGGTCCAGTGGGATATGGGGAACCCTGGATGGGCTCAGGGGTCTCATGGTGCCTGGGAGAAGGGGCCGGGTAACTGGGGAAGGTGCTCGGATGGGCACGTCAGTGCCGTCAACCCTGTCGCTGGTTTCTGTGGACACCTGCAGAGAGAAGTGATGGAGCTCGGTGGAGAGGATTAACAGAGACAACAAAGGACTTCTGACCTAAATCTGGCAGAATTTCTATCAAATCAGCCTCATTAGAGTGCTAAAATAATAATAATGATACAAATCATAGCAACAATTATTCCTTACATATTGTTAATATTAGTAGTAATAGTAGGATTACGTTGTAATATATGATTGTATTACTATTATAAACTAACAAAGTTTTCGATGTTTCAATGGTTTTATGAGATTTGCTATTTTTTTTCATTTTATTTTCATCAACATAAATGAACAATTTTCCTTTTTCAACCTACTGAATTTGAAGATGAAAGATAAATCTGATGTCTTATAATGAACATAAACGTTTTTTTTATTTATTGTTGTGGTATTTGATTTCTTGCAGATTTTCAGACGTATATTATTGGATTGTAAGAACACGAAAGATCCTTTTGCTAATTTTCAAAATTATGTGACGTTTTATGAAACGAACCATATCAGGCAACAACAAATAGCTCCAGTCTTCCCTCCGTGCATCACATGTGCATCACATGTTGCTGCACATGTGATGCACATGTTGCTGCACATGTTGCATCACATGTGATGCACATGTTGCATCACACGTTGCTGCACATGTTGCTGCACATGTTGCTGCACATGTTGCATCACATGTTGCTGCACACGTTGCATCACATGTTGCTGCACATGTTGCATCACACGTTGCTGCACATGTTGCATCATATGCTGCATCACATGTTGCTGCACATGTTGCATCACATGTTGCTGCACATGTTGCATCATATGCTGCATCACATGTTGCTGCACATGTTGCATCACACATTGCTGCACATGTTGCATCATATGCTGCATCACATGTTGCTGCACATGTTGCATCACACGTTGCTGCACATGTTGCTGCACATGTTGCATCACATGTTGCTGCACATGTTGCATCACACGTTGCTGCACATGTTGCATCACATGTTGCTGCACATGTTGCATCACATGTTGCATCACATGTTGCTGCACACGTTGCATCACATGTTGCTGCACATGTGCATCACACGTTGCTGCACATGTTGCATCATATGCTGCATCACATGTTGCTGCACATGTTGCATCACACATGTTGCTGCACATGTTGCATCATATGCTGCATCACATGTTGCTGCACATGTTGCATCACACGTTGCTGCACATGTTGCATCATATGCTGCATCACATTTTGCTGCACATGTTGCATCACATGTTGCTGCACATGTTGCATCACACGTTGCTGCACATGTGCATCACATGTTGCTGCACATGTTGCATCACATGTTGCATCACATGTTGCTGCACACGTTGCATCACATGTTGCTGCACATGTTGCATCACACGTTGCTGCACATGTTGCATCATATGCTGCATCACATGTTGCTGCACATGTTGCATCACATGTTGCTGCACATGTGCATCATATGCTGCATCACATGTTGCTGCACATGTTGCATCACACGTTGCTGCACATGTTGCTGCACATGTTGCATCACATGTTGCATCACATGTTGCTGCACATGTTGCATCACATGTTGCTGCACATGTTGCATCATATGTTGCATCACATGTATGTCCAGCAAACATTTTCAGACTTTTCTCACGAGTACAAAATTTTTTGATCTCGATATTAATAGAATGATAATCCTCTCTCTCTCACACACACACACAGCAAGGAGGAAGTTGCGTACCAAAGAGCACAGAACCAAAGATTGGACCATCATTAGGGATCAAACGCATTAGCAACACAACGTGAGTTTCCAGACTGTCCACAAACGCAGCAGCAACACAACTTGAGTTTCCAGACTGTCCACAAATGCAGCAGCTCAACTCAAGTGACCGATTGTCAAGTTTGGGTCCTGAAGATGTTTGAAGCTCCAATTTTTGGAGCAGATATTCAGTCTGGGATCTCAGTTGCACACTTGCTGGTTATGGTGTGAAATGAACAGTCTTTTGGCTGTTTGTGTGTTTTTTGTTGTTGCCAAACAGGTGCGAAAAACAAACAACAACCAAACGATGTCAAAGAACCCACATCACCATGACAACCAAGAACAACAACAACAACAACACCAAACAACGACAGAGCATGAGGAGGAAGCTTTTCTTTTATTGTTCCATTGTAAGAAAACACTGCTGCCATTAGTCAGAGTATCCATGGCAACAAGAATGGAAAATAGATCTGATGTGTGCGTAAAGAAACAAAGCCTCTATGAGGAAAAGCTTTAGAAAAGTTTGAACAAAAATCAAGATTCAAGATGTACTTTATTCATCCCCGTAGGGAAATTGAATGATGTTTGTCTGTTTAAATCCCGTGTGTTGTGTTCATTAAACACTTCGTCATTGTTCACAGGAGAGATTCAAACAGGGACTAGATTATCTGGTGGAGGTGTCGAGCCTGTCCTGGCCACAGTCTGTCCTCTGTCCACGTCAGGCTTTGCTTCGTCCTTTCTCTGACTCTCAGAAAGGTCCCAATACCTCTTTCACAGGTGAGGAAGGTGGGGGGGCTGTTACACTGTACATTGGCACACACACACACACACACACACACACACACACACACACACACACACACACACCGCAAAGGAAGCAACACCACAAGAGGGGAAAAGGACGGCAGATGGATGGAACAAAGGGCCTAGCGCTGACAGCGGCGGCGATGATGATGTACCCGTTTGCCCTCTGAGACGGCGGCGGTGGCAGAGTTGGTGGGGGAACGGTCAGAGTGCTCCTCCTGGGGTGGATGGGAAGGGGTGTCCGTCAGATACACCTCCACATCATCAGGCACTTCTTCCAGGAAGTTAGAGGGGACCAGACCGCGATGGCCGTTCATCTCCCCCTGCCAAACAACAAAGAGTTACCAGGCTCCCCTCAGAAGTTACAGATGCACATAAACACACCCCAGAAGTGAAGAGGCCTTCCTGGGAGGAAGAGAAATGTCTTCAAGGAAGCCTCAACAAGTGCAGAGCTCTACATTTAGATACCAATGACTTGGATGAATCTACACAGACATTAACACTCATTACAAAAAAATATGATTCAAATTAAATGCACATTATACATTACAAGGATTTGGTCCATTTCTGTGCACTGATTTTTCCATCTTTCTCTTCCCCTCTTTATCCCTCCCAGGGTCTCGGGGGGGTGCTGGAGTCCATCCCAGCTGCCCTGAAGGCCGCCCCAGCTCATCGCGGGTGTGTATGGGGGCATCTGGGGGTTCTGTAGCACTGCTACAAGGTACCGTGGTGGTGCTCTGAGGATGTCCAAGCACCTCCGCCTACAACCACATCCCCTTCCAAATTTGATCTGCACCTTGTGCTCAGACCCAGAACCCTCCGCTCCTCGGCCCAGTCCTCCAGACTGAGCAACCACTGCCCCCTTTTTTAAGTTGTCTGATGATTTTGAAGCTGAGACTTTTTACCTGACCTATGATAATCGCATCAGAAAACAGCTTTACTCACATAATAGAATCCATCTTCATCAATCTCTCCAAACACAGCAATGATGTCCCCAGCGCAGAACGTCAGCTCAGCCTGTCGGGACACACAGAAATGGAGCAACCAGATTGTCATCTCATCTTCATGTGCTGAAACATCTGTCGCTCTTCCTCGTACCTCCACATCCACATTTGGCGAGCTCTCTCGGGGGTCATAGTCATACAGAGCCACCATCCTCCTGGAGGTCTGATCTCGTCGCACACCTCTGCGGTTCTGTTCTGGAGGGTACAACACACCAAAAGCCCAGCCACAATGGTGCAGTTTTAAGTTTCCCACTCAGATATGACATTAGGTGTATTTGATATTAATGAACTTTAATGTCTGTAGATGAAAATATGGCATTGCAGTACCAATTCTGTCCACTGGGGTGCTGAGAGGCAGAAAGCCCTGCTTGATGAGCTGTTGCAGGGTCTCTTCATCCTCCGCTCGAATTTCTGACACCATGTTACAGGGAATCAGGCCCGTTCGGCCCCGCAGTTCTCCTCGGTAGAAGCCATCGGTGTCTTTGTCGCCAAAAACCTGTTGAAGACACAAACCACAGTACCCGTACCAGCCACCAGGGGGCACTACATGAAAACAGTGTCGCGTTAACAACTGAGGAACATATTTGGATCTTATCGATATAAACTGAGATGGTGTGGAGACGCGTTCTCTCTGTCTCTCTCACACACACACACTCTCACACACACACACACAGACACACTCACACTCTCACACTCTCACACACACACACACACTCACACACACACACACTCACACTCACACACACACAGACACACTCACACACACACACACACACACCTTAATTATCTGCCCCTCTTTGAAGGGCAGCTCCTCATCTGCTGCATCTGGGTTTGGCGACATGGACAAAGGGTCATAATCAAAGAGGGCCACAAAGATCCGGTAGGACTCTTCTGATTCCGAATCGTCATAGTACGTAGGCGAATGGTGATCCTGGTGGCCATCTTAAAGTCACACAGAAGGTTCAGAAGATCACAACAACAGTCTGAATTTGTGCTTACAGTTTAACATCAAAAATATGGTTTTCATAGCACACGAAGAGAAACTGAGGCAAGACACACGCTCGCATGCACCAAACATAAAGCTGTAACTTTATTTCCAAACCTGGTTTAAACTCATCAAATATGAACTAAGCATGATGGGAAAATGAGTCAGTGCAGAACCAATTTCTGGTGTCAAAAGCTCCAAAGAGGACGCTGGTTTCTAAAGAGACCACGCCCTTGTCATTCTGACTCCAGATAAATATTTAAATCAGCATTTTCAACAATAATCATTGATATATTTTCAAAAAATCAGAAGCTAGGTCGTCATGTGTTCCATGTCTCATGACATTCCAATGTTGAAAGACTCCAGACGTGGTCTAAATAGAAAGATTTCCATCTAAAGGACAAACAGGAAGCAGTGAGGTGTCGCGCTCATTATAATCCAGTGGGTGTGGTCATACTATTGGGGAGGGGCCTAGCAAGCCTCTGGCTTTAATGTGGCGAGTGGGACAAAGCAGATCACGGATCATCTGTGGAAATATTAGCCCCACATCTCAGCTGTGGAGCAACCAATCAGAGCAGTGCAATCATGCCGGTCAACAGGAAACAGGCAGGTGTCCACAGCTTCTCCTCGCCACGGCGTTCACAGTCATGCTGTGGTGGTCACCGCTTCCACGTACCATGTAAACACCTTAAACCAGCTATGCGCCTGCACGGCGAGCGTGTCTTTAGAGGAGCTCTTGTGCCATAACTACAACCACCCTGGAGGACGGGGGAGGGCTTCCCCTCACTGTTCTCAGAGGTGACCTCTACAGAAAACAAAGGTCATCAGGTCGACGCTGCTGACGCTGGGAAAGCGTGCAAAAGCCCCCAGGTCAGGCGTGTACCAATCATGGTGTCCAAAGTAGAGGAGCAGGTTCAAAATAAAGAAAACTATGATAATGACACACGAGCACAACTATTTCCAGACATTATTCACAGCATATTATTGGCTGTTTTTGTTCTTGTTGCAAAATCGCTCAGAAAAAAATGAAAGTCCTTGAAAAATCCTGAAAGTCAAATGTGATGTTCAGATTTTATGGGGTGTCTTCACTGGGATTCAGCACAACTTCAATCACAAAATCAGGAATCATGAGTTTTGCTGGCCCACGTGTAGACCGGGACCAGGACCAGGCTCAGATGGAGGTTAGAGGCTTCAAACTGGAACATGCAGGCAGGGAAATAGTTCCCCAATTTGAGCTTCATTTCATTGGCTGCATTTACATTTTAGGATTTATCTTTAAGTCCTTTGATTCACTTTTATCTCTCTTGATACCCAGCAGATTGTTTCTGTATCAGAGGGTTTATGGGTATTTTTAGTCTGATTTTTATTTGACTGTGATTTTATTTTACTTCATCAAAGAGAAAAGCACCAAAGATCAATGATGTTAATCTAGAACAGCTGCATTTAAAAAAATGATATATTTGAGCACCTTAAACATTCATTTGCAAGCAAAATCTTAAGAATGGCTTCTGTCTGCTAACCGATGGAAGGGACCATCAGAGGCTGCTTCCGTGGCTGGGAACCTCCACGATGGGCTCTTCTCTCCCGGCCTCCAGCAGGCGCCTTAATCTGCAAACACAAGGAGGAAAAACCCTCAGCAGCGACTCAGCAGGGGCTCGGACGTGCTCACCAACGTGCACAGGTACAGACGCATGCAGCACAGACAGGCAGACAAGGAAGCACACAGATACATGCACTCTCTCTGTCTCTGTCTCTGTCTCTGTCTCACACACACACACGCACACACACACACACACACACACACACACACACACACACACACACACACATTTAAATACTTCCAAATGGGACAAAGTGAAGCTGTTTGAAAGTCTGTGTTAAGTCTATGCCTCTGTTAGGACCTACAGCACATAGCCTGGTCAGGGGGCCTGGTCAGGGGGCCTGGTCAGGGGGCCTGGTCAGCGGGCCTGGTCAGTGAGCCTGGTCAGTGGGCCTGGTCAGGGGGCCTGGTCAGTGAGCCTGGTCAGTGGGCCTGGTCAGGGGGCCCGGTCAGGGGGCCCGGTCAGTGAGCCTGGTCAGGGGGCCTGGTCAGTGGGCCTGGTCAGGGGGCCTGGTCAGGGGGCCTGGTCAGCGAGCCTGGTCAGCGGGCTGGTCAGGGGGCCTGGTCAGGGGGCCTGGTCAGGGGCCTGGTCAGCGGGCCTGGTCAGGGGCCTGGTCAGGGGCCTGGTCAGCGAGCCTGGTCAGGGGGCCTGGTCAGTGGGCCTGGTCAGCGGGCCTGGTCAGGGGGCCTGGTCATGAGCCTGGTCAGGGGGCCTGGTCAGGGGGCCTGGTCAGCGGGCCTGGTCAGTGAGCCTGGTCAGGGGGCCTGGTCAGGGGGCCTGGTCAGCGGGCCTGGTCAGGGGGCCTGGTCAGTGAGCCTGGTCAGCGGGCCTGGTCAGGGGCCTGGTCAGCGGGCCTGGTCAGGGGCCTGGTCAGGGGGCCTGGTCAGTGGCCTGGTCAGGGGGCCTGGTCAGCGGGCCTGGTCAGCGGGCCTGGTCAGGGGGCCTGGTCAGCGGGCCTGGTCAGCGGGCCTGGTCAGGGGCCTGGTCAGCGAGCCTGGTCAGTGAGCCTGGTCAGCGGGCCTGGTCAGGGGGCCTGGTCAGTGAGCCTGGTCAGGGGCCTGGTCAGGGGGCCTGGTCAGCGGGCCTGGTCAGGGGGCCTGGTCAGTGAGCCTGGTCAGCGGCCTGGTCAGGGGGCCTGGTCAGTGAGCCTGGTCAGCGGGCCTGGTCAGGGGGCCTGGTCAGTGAGCCTGGTCAGGGGCCTGGTCAGGGGGCCTGGTCAGCGGGCCTGGTCAGGGGGCCTGGTCAGTGAGCCTGGTCAGCGGGCCTGGTCAGGGGGCCTGGTCAGCGAGCCTGGTCAGTGAGCCTGGTCAGCGGGCCTGGTCAGGGGGCCTGGTCAGGGGGCCTGGTCAGCGGGCCTGGTCAGGGGGCCTGGTCAGGGGGCCTGGTCAGTGAGCCTGGTCAGCGGGCCTGGTCAGGGGGCCTGGTCAGTGAGCCTGGTCAGGGGGCCTGGTCAGGGGGCCTGGTCAGTGAGCCTGGTCAGGGGGCCTGGTCAGGGGGCCTGGTCAGGGGCCTGGTCACGGCTCCCAGCATGTAATCTCTCCAGTGGGTTTAGCACCTAATCTGTTGCACCGGCCCCATCAGGGCCTGCAGGGGCTCCAGCTGGGGCCTGGTCAGGGGCCCCAGGACCCAGCCTGTTTACGGCCCCAGTTTTCACATCATGTCCTACTGGTGCCAGCGACTCCGTGACCGAGTCTTGTTGTTGGACCCCCTTGTGCTTTTCCTTAAATTAATTCACACATTTGGAGAGTTTCTTTACTAAAACTGATGAGTGAAACATTCCTAATCTGTAAAGAGCAGGTATTTAGCTCGGTATGATTGGTTTTGGGCTATTTACAACATTTCTACCGTTGTAATGGAGACGCGGGGGTGGTGCCAGTGGTATGTTGACTAGATGGTCACAGAGTCATGTGATCATGACAAGTGCAAAGAGGTGCACCTTGGGGGTGTTGTGTGAGCTCCGCCGCCGTCCTTCATCCAGCTGCATCTCAGAGTACAGCTCCTCCTCATCCTCCTCCATGATGTCAGACAGGTCAGAGCCACGGCTGCTCTCGCTGTGATAATCTTCACTATAGTGAGGCTATCAGACACACACAGACAGACAGACAGACACACACACGCACGCACGCACACACACACAAATACACAGATATACACATACAAGACGCAATCATTTAAATCACATACATATAAACATACATGCATGAATGAGCAAACACACACATGGTCAAAGAGAATCTACACACACACACACACACAAACACACTCACACACACACACACAGAGGTGAAAACAGTTTGTTCAAGGAGCCACGCTCTCACCGGCCTCCCCAGTTCTGAGCTTCTGAGAAACTCATCAACAGACGGTCCCCTCCGCCGACTCCGGCCAAAGCCTTCCTCATCATCCTCTTCATCATCAGAGTGACGGAACGACTGCCCCTTGTCCCGGTAGGGGTCTCGTATCCTGTTGCCCTGAAAGCAGAGTTGGGCTCGATAACGACGTGGTCCTGATCGTTCTGATTAACGAGTCAGTCTGGCTCTCACCTTGCCGTTGGTCTCTGCCGCCACTCTCTGCGCCGCCTCCCTGGCGATAGCTTTAGCCACCGTGTCTGAGATTAGCGTTCCTCTCGGTTGTGGTAGAATCCTCTGTGGGGAGGGGGAGCGCAGGTTGGTGGGGGGTGGGGGCTCTAGGGAATGGCTTTGCATCGCCATAAGATGCTGAGAGGAGGGAGTGCATGTAGGAGTGTAGCTGGGCTGGCTGGGGGCGGCGGGCCCCCGTTGGTGGGGGGGGTGCTCTTTGGCATCCAGGTCTCTGGCACATACTGGTCTCTGAGGTACGGGCTGCTGGGGGGGGTGGAGCAGCACAGGCAGTTGTGAACAGGGATGCAATTGCTGCAAATATGGTGGCCGGTGCTGAGGCTGGGCGGGAAGAGCGGGATGTCCCTGGGGGGGGGGAGGGTGCGACGGGTGCGTTTGGCCATGAGCTTGATGCGAACCTGGAAACTGGGATGTGATGTGGGGAGGGTGTGGCTGAGAATGGAGATGTGGGGGGGGGGCAGCCGGAAGGGGGAGCACAGGTACAGGCACAAGCAGGTTGTTTGGGATGGCAGCAGCTGGAGAATCCTGGGACTCTCCTTGGACCGACAGCGTCCGCACGATGACTTCCTGTGCCTCCAGACACTGAATCCTCGTCAGGTCAACACTGACAAAGTTTGCCATTGGGTGCAACACCTCCGCTACCTGGTGTGTTGTCAAGGAGACACCACATGAAGTAAGAACTGTTTTAACCTGGAAAGAACAATGTCTGCGCAGAACATTTAAGGTAGACAGCGAACAGCTTGTGAGGTCATCACACGGACTCACCCTCTGACCTTTAGTGCACACAGCATATCCAACCACATTCACCCCATTAGACATGCCGGTCGGGGAAAGGATGGGGGGCTTCCAGTGGACCTGCAGCACCCCTGGGCTTGGTCCACACAATACGTGAACATCCTGAGGAGGCAGCGGA
>NC_079539.1:7059605-7064605 GCF_003711565.1 Takifugu flavidus | reverse complement strand
GGTTAGGATTTGGGTTAGGGTTAGGGTTAGGGTTAGGGTTACGGTTGGGTTAGGTTAGGGGTTAGGGTTAGGGTTTGGGTTAGGGGTTAGGGTTAGGGTTAGGGGTTAGGGTTAGGGTTAGGGTTGGGTTTGGGTTAGGGTTAGGGTGAGGGTTAGGGTTAGGGTTAGGGTTTGGTTAGGGGTTAGGGTTAGGGTGAGGGTGAGGGTTAGGGTGAGGGTTTGGGTTAGGGGTTAGGGTTTGGGTTAGGGTCAGGGTTAGGGTTAGGGTTGGGTTAGGGGTTAGGGTTTGGGTTAGGGTTTGGGTTAGGGTTAGGGTCAGGGGTTAGAGGGTTAGGGTTTGGGTTAGGGTTAGGGTTGGGTTAGGGTTAGGGTTAGGGTTAGGTTAGGGGTTAGGGTTAGGGTTAGGGTTAGGGTTAGGGTTAGGGCTAGGGCTAGGGTTAGGGTTAGGGTTTGGTTAGGGGTTAGGGCTTGGGTTAGGGTTAGGGGTTAGGGTTTGGGTTTGGGTTAGGGGTTAGGGTTAGGTTTGGGTTAGAGTTGGGTTAGGGTTAGGGTTCAGGGTTTGGGATAAAACTTATTTTTGCACTGGCCTACTGATCCCTGAGCAGGGGAGTGCGGAGGGTGAGGGCCCCCCCGGGGGGGGGGGGGGGGGGAAGCAATATAAATAAAAATAAAAATAAAATAAATTGAAAAATAAAGTAGAGAAAGCGAAGTTATGTAATAAAAGCAGGGTAGAAGATAAATGGGTCGATCCATAGGTAGATAAGAGACTGGTTCAGTTTGTAAGAATGTTAAGTTGTCTAAATTGGCTGATTGGGAGAGATAGGTTCTATGGGTGTTCATTGAGGCCATGTGGTGTCTGTGTGCCTAATCTGTTGATCCATATGCGTTCCGCTCTCCTCCTCTGTCCCACTGTCCAGCAGTTATTGGTTTCCAGCCCCGAGATAATAAGGTGGCTGACTGGATGCTCTTGGAAGTGGCGGACAAGGGTGGTGCCAAGTCGACTTCCTGCTATATTGTACAGGTGCTGTGTTAGACGGGTATGTATGGAATTTTGTGTTTCACCTATATAATGTTTGTTGCAGAGGGTGCATGTGATGATGTAGACTACGTTGGTGGAATGGATGGAAGTGAGGCCTAGTGTGGGGAACCCTGTACCAGTGTATGTGTTTTGAATGAATTTTCTGTCTTGATAGTGTTGACTATGTCTGGGTCGGGGTGTGATGAATTGGTCCGGGAATTTGGATGTGGTGAGTATGGAATGGAGGTTTCTGTTTTTTCTGTGTGCTAGGATAATCTTGTGGTTATAGAAGGCCGGATGTTGGTGTAGTATGGTTGAAAAGTTTTGTTTAATGGTGTACTGTAAGGTTGTGGTTCTATGTGAAAAAGTAGAAATGAATGGTATGATTTGTGATTTTTGTGGGAAGGCTGGGGTCTGTGGGTCCGGGACTCCCCCTGAATTGTCCTCTATGTTTGTAAGTGGGTTAGGGTTAGGGTTTGGGTTAGGGTTAGGGTTAGGGGTTAGGGTTTGGGTTAGGGTTAGGGGTTAGGGTTAGGGTTAGGGTTAGGGGTTAGGGGTTAGGGTTTGGGTTAGGGTTTGGGTTCGGGGTTAGGGTTAGGGTTTGGGTTAGGGTTAGGGTTAGGGTTAGGGTTAGGGTTTGGGTTAGGGTTAGGGTTAGGTTAGGGGTTAGGGTTAGGGTTAGGAGTAGGGGGTTAGAGGTTAGGTTTAACCCTAACCCATCTTCGGGTGAGAGAGGGAGATAAACCAGAGAAAAGCCTGTGATGAGGTGAACAGTGGAGTGCACGTGTCATCACAATTCTCCGGAAGAGATCGTGAAGCTCGCTTAGCTTCGCTTTGATGCTTTAGGTCCCGTGAAGTTACATAACTGCAGACTCAAACTAGGACAACCTTCTCATCCTGTCACAGCTGAGAGTTCAAGGCTGACTTCACTGCCACTGCACATCGCCCTCGCCACACTGTCCCGACCACGAGCTGCTGACAGCTCAGATCTACCACATTTGATAAGCAGTGTGGAGGAAATCTGTGTGTGCTCCTGCACATGTGTGTGTGTGTGGGTGTGTGTGTGTGTGTTTCTGCCAGCACAAGACCATGATGTACCCACAAGCTTAGAAGGTCCAAACCAGCACCATTTCTGGTCCTGCCTGCAGTGGGTTGGCTTCCTCCACTTCCATGTTCAGACATTTAGCTTCCCACTGTCTTCTGAAGAGTCCAGGCCAGATAGGTGGCTGCCAACCCTGCACTTTACCTTCAGCCCTTTGACCAAGTAGGAGCACAAATATTCTCAATTCTAATATATATTCTAATGAATATTCTCTTCTAATCCTAACATCCTCCAGACCAGTTGACCCTAACCCTCCATTAGACCGTCATGGACCGAAGAAAAGGACGGTGAGATGAAGGCTGAATCCCCATTTTGCCCCTTAGACTCTGTTTTTGCAGGAAGTGTCCCAATTCTCTGTTTAAAGGTTTAAGGTCAAGGAGAGGGGATACACAATTCCCAAAATGGAGAACAACCAAGACCTGACTTGAATGAAAAGGTAAAGAATTTTTCTAAGACCCATCACACCTCCCGATGTGATCATGTGTGTAACTCATCTTTACTGTCGAGCTACTATGTGTAAACATTGATTTAAATTATCAGTTATGTTTTAAATACATTCTTTGTAGCAAGCTAATTCATCCCTAGCTAATAACAGCTACACTGAGTATAGCTTGTCCAAGACAGGCGCAGAAGTAACACAAGAACCGTAGCAACTGTTGCTATTGACAACAGCTTCTTGACTGTTTGGTTGCATCTCGTTGCTTCTGCTGACATGCAGCAGCAGCCAGCTCATGGGCAACGTGGTTCGATGATAAATCGGTACTCAAACGGTGTCAAATGCTTCTGAGAGCAGCGTTTCCCCGCTTCAACAGGGGCCTTGAATTGGGATTCAACCTAAAACTGGTGTGCAAGTTTTGGGATGATGTCAGCAGATGTGTAAGATTCATTTTAAATGTCATATCTTCCAGACTTCCAGATCTCCAGGACAGAGAGCACGTGCACATGGGCAGGTTCATGGGTCCATTGTATAACTAGCATCTGAAGGCTAACTTTAGCTTCTCGTGTTTGCACTCACAAAGATTTCAGAAATCTCCAGAATCCTCCAGAACCCTGATGCTTGTGGAGCTCTAAATGAGGCTGGAAGCTGCACGTGGAACATGTGACCCTCACTAACCCTCACCCTAACCCTAACCCTCACTAACTCTAACCCTCACTAACCCTAACCCTCACTAACCCTCACTAACCCTAACCCTCACTAACCCTAACCCTCACTAACTCTAACCCTCATTAACCTCACTAACCCTAACCCTCACTAACCCTAACCCTCATTAACCCTAACCCTCACTAACCCTAACCCTCACTAACCCTAACCCTCACTACCCTAACCCTCACTAACCCTAACCCTCATTAACCCTCACTAACCCTAACCCTCACTAACCCTAACCCTCATTACCCTCACTAACCCTAACCCTCACTAACCTTAACCCTCATTAACCCTCACTAACCCTAACCCTCACTAACCTTAACCCTCACTAATCCTAACCCTCACTAACCCTAACCCTCACTAACCCTAACCCTAACCCTCACTAACCCTAACCCTCATTAACCCTCACTAACCCTAACCCTCACTAACCCTAACCTCACTAACCCTAACCCTCACTAACCCTAACCCTCATTAACCCTCACTAACCCTAACCCTCACTAACCTTAACCCTCACTAACCCTAACCCTCACTAACCCTAACCCTCACTAACCCTACCCTCACTAACCCTAACCCTCATTAACCCTCACTAACCCTAACCCTCACTAACCCTCACTAACCCTAACCCTCATTACCCTCACTAACCCTAACCCTCACTAACCCTAACCCTCATTAACCCTCACTAACCCTAACCCTCACTAACCCTAACCCTCACTAACCCTAACCCTCACTAACCTTCACTAACCCTAACCCTCACTGCAGGTTTAATCATGTGGATCAACTGGGCCTTGAACAGAACCCCTCCAGACACGGCAGTGATGTCACAACCGTCACCGACACGTTTCAAACATCTCGTCATCTTCTGATCCAAAGAAATTCAACCTTTTCCTCCAAACAGACATCAAAGACTGTTGTTGTTTAGCTTTCTCGATATTTTAAAACAATATTTATCAATCTGGTGCTTTTAATTACAGGATTAGTACGAAATAAACCCACCTGTCCTTTAAGGTCAGGTTTGGATCAGACACACACACACACACACACACACACACACTCACACACACTCACACACACACACACACACCACTCACACACACACACACACCACACTCACTCACACACACTCACTCACACACACACACACTCACTCACACACACCTCACTCACTCACACACCCACTCACTCACACACTCACTCACACACACACACACACTCACTCACCACACACACACACACCTCACTCACACACACCTCACTCACACTCACACACCCACTCACACACACACTCACTCACACACTCCACACACACTCCACACACACACACACTCTCACTCACACACACACCACACACTCACACACACACACACACTCACACACAGCAGGTTGCTAAATTATTTAAAGTTGACCCCGTTGCAGCTGCAGGCTGCTCTGCTGTCCTTTAAGATCATGTTTGGATCAGACACACACACACACACTCACTCACTCACACTCACACTCACACTCACTCACTCACACTCACACTCACTCACTCACACTCACACTCACACTCACTCACACTCACACTCTGTGCTGTCACACCTGGAGCTGCAGCAACAGTTCGTCCCGTTTATCAGAGAAAACTTGTAATATTTCAGTTCAGGCGAGGACAGAAGCTTCCAACTCTGATTGTTTGACATCGTTGCTCGAAACACTCGCAGACGAGCCCCAAAGCTCCAAGAGAACGCTGATGTCACCGCTGC